>NC_092874.1:35972496-36272496 GCF_028372415.1 Notamacropus eugenii | reverse complement strand
ATATAACATGTAGACAAAAAGTAAATATAAAGTCATTTGTAAAGACAACCTATGCCAAGTAACTTCAAAGTGATTTTGGGAAGGAGAGAGCTGTCACTTGAGGGTTTCAGGGAAGATCTCCTTTAGGAAGTGGTAACTGAATAGAATCTTGATGCCAAGGGGCAAAGATGAGGAGGGAGAAAGCTTCAGGCTAGGCATGGGGAACTGTAATATTTTCTGATTGTTGTCTAGTTGTTTTCAGTCATGTTCAATTTTCCCTGACTCCATTTGAGGTTTTCTTGGCAAAGATAGTGGAATGGTTTGCCACTTCCTTCTCCAGGTCATTTTACAGATGAGGAAACTGAGGCTAACAGGGTTAAGTGACTTGCCTAGGGTCACACATAGTAAGTATCTGAGACTAGATTTGAACTTAGGTCTCCCTGACCCCATTCTGGCTCTCTATCTACTGTGTCACCTAGCAGCCCTGTATTTCCTGATTATCTCATTTATTAGTGTTTCCTCCTCTTCTGATGATTTTTTATGGATTTTGTGTTGACTCATCAGTGCATGTTGTTTCCTTCCCCAGTTGAATGGGAATTCTAATTGCAAGAGCATTTTTGGCTTGGTCTCCCTAGTGCCCAACACAGGGTCTGACGTACAACAAATATTCAATAAAAACACTCCTCTGATAGAATGTTATTGAACGGCAAGTGGAAATGTCGTGTGTGTGTGTGTGTATGTGTATATGTGTGTGTGTCTGTGGAAGTAGTGTGAAATCAGTTTAGAAAGATGTTAGGGATCTATTGTGAAGGGCTTTAAATGCTAAACAGTGTGGTTTGTGTTTTGGTTTGGAGAAAAGGGGGGAGTTACTGAAATATCATAAGTAGGCGAGTATCACGGTCAGATCTATGCTTTAGTAATAGTCATTTGGCTTCCAGATGTAGGACAGATCAAGAAGGGAGAGCCTGGAAGCAGACATACCAATTAAGAGGACAGAACAACAGTCTAGACCTAATAATGGGTATGTCACAGATGGAGGAGCTTTGCTGGTTCAGATTTTCCATCTAGAATAGGCAGGCATGTTGACAAATTATTTTTTGATAATTATATTTAAATATAATTGGTTTTATTTATAATTGTATGTATGCATATATACTATATTTATACACCTTTCTCTTTCTCTGTATTTTAAAATATGATTCTGAGAAAGGGCTTTATCAGACTTTACCAGACTGCTGAAGAATTTCAGGATGCAAAAGTGGTTAAAGAGGCTCTGATTTAGAGCTACCTTTTAGGTCAAAGTGAGCAATACTGGAATTTGAATTTGGGATCTTGAGCTCCCATCCATCCTGGAGGCTGAAGGAAGGTTTCCAAAGAATATTTGTGGTTGACCACTACCGGGGATTAAAATTAAATTTTTATGTTTATTTAAGTAAGAACTGTCAAAAGTTTGTCTAAGATTACAACCTCTGCTGTCTTGTTAAATTATTCTAACCTCTGTCAAAAAGACCTGACAAATTTAATAGGTAGCCACCTTATACAATAGAAAAAAATTGCCAAATATGTTCTTACCCTAAAGCCATTATCCTTGCTTCTTTTGAAATCTGGCCATGACCAGGATACTTTTTTTTTATTGGCTCAGCACACATGGTGTGAATTTCAACCTGTTTGGTAATCGATATTTTCTCCTTCAGCACCCTGAGAAAATAAAGGTGTTCAAATGATGTCTCCTTAAAAGTCTATAGAGAGCATTTCAATGCCCAGGATATTATCTGAAAAAGATAAATATCCCATCACAACATTCAAAATGGAAATACACTTGGGTTTCTAGGTAGATAATTGTCCATTTACAAAAATGTTGGCAGGTTGGATGTCAAACTAATCAGTGCTCAAGTGAAAATCCAACTTTCCCATCATGCCAGTTTAGATCTGCCTTCCCAAAGAAATATTAAACATTTTTCCTTTTGTCACTGTAAAAGTTGTTGGGTGAATCTCAAGTTGTTTTTTCCTCCCAAGAGAACTACACAATGGATTCTGCCACAATTTGTGCCTGTGGAATGCCTACCTGTCTTCGTCAAAGGAATACCTAGACATTAATGATTTTATTTCAGATATATGATCAGAAATTAACTGTGGAAATTGGGGGATTACATGAAAAAAACTATCAAGGACCAATAACTTGCTAAATAGAATTTACATGGTCATTGGTAATATTTTGTAAGACTTAAAGCACTGCATTTTGTTGTTGTTCAATTTTGGTTGTTGTCCAACTCTTCATGATCTCATTTGGGGTTTTCTTGGCAAAGATCCTGGAGTGGTTTGCCCTTTCTTTTTCCATCTCATTTTACAGATGAGGAAACTGAGGCAAACAGGATTAAATGACTTGCCCAGGGTCACACAGCTAGTAAGTGTCTGAATTAGATTTGAACTCAGGAAGACTCATTTTCCTGTCTCCAGGTCAGGTGCTCTATACACTATGGTGCCACCTAATTGTCCAAAGCACTACATAAAGACTACCATTATTTTTAAGGTCTGAATTTTAGAAGGGAGGCAAAAGAGCCTATGATCATAAAATCTACAGTTGAAAGGGTCCTTAAAGCATCCATTCATTCATTTAACAGAAGATAAAATGAGCCCATGGCTTAAAGGACTTGCTCAAATGACAGCTAGAATTTGGATAGCTAGGTCCTTCTACTCCGAGGCTGACACTCTTCCTACTATACACCCATGTTCTTTGTATTGTAAAGACAAAGTAAAGTTTATGTTGTTTTATTATAACATTTGAAGCTTGCCTGGACTTGCTAATATTAGGAATCAGTAAGATTGGACCAGAATCCCCAAGTGATGGTATCAGTTATTGGGTTTTTGTTGTTGTTTGTTTTTTTTAATTCATCAATATCTCTAAATGTTAGAGTCTAACAGCTATGGACAACTGTATCACGAGATTGGAACAGCAGAGTTACAAACCAGAGCAAAGCTGGATCCCACTCAGCAAATACCTCTGTGAGTTCCCCAACTTTGCTGAATCCAAGAGTCTCATGTGTACCTAATATTGTATGTTCTTACTTTCTGCTTGTAAATAGTTCTCAATATGTTGACCCTTGGCCTAGATTACTGACCTGGAAGATTCACCCATTTTGTAATTGGGAGGAATCTGGGATCAGGAGGAACAATTTGAATTACACTTCTAATACTAGCTGTGTAACTATGGACAAATAACTTAATTCCTCTGAGCCTCAGTTTCCAAATCCATAAAATCAGGTTAATTCACAGATTTCTTTTTTTTAAAGGAGGAATAGGAGCTCAGACTTTAATAGATGGTGGGGACCTATAACAAGAAACAGTCACAATAGTGTTCAGTTAGAATTGGAATGAGCATAGATTGGAAGGAACCTCTGAGGTCATCTAATCCAATTTGTACTGAACAAAAATCCTTCTCTAATATCCCTGAGTGGGAATGCAGCTTTTCTGTGAGGAAAATCTGTGAGGAAGGGGGGCCTGAATATGTCCTGAGGCACATTATTCTACTTTAGGATGACTGTAATGTGTGTGTTCGTCCTTCGTTGCCCAAAGAAGATCATGCCATCACAGAAATAATGACAAGGACTTGACTTTGTTTTGAGTGAGAGAAGGCTGCGCAGATCACCAGCCTCACTTCTCCTCCAGAGCCATCTGAATCCAGTGACCAGACATTCATCAGGATGACTGGAGATGACCCAGGATGAGGCAGTTGGGGTCAAGTGACTTGCCCAAGGTCACACAGCTAGTGAGTGTCAAGTGTCTGAAGTGAGATTTAAACTTAGGTCCTCCTGACTCCTGCACTGGTGCTCTATCCACTGCACCACCTAGCTGCCCCAGGATGGCTGTAATAGCAATCAGAAGAAGGACCTTTTTCCTTCCCTGGATCACCTCTTATGATATCCACACATTGATCCTGGATTTACCCTTGAGAGAATGTATACCTAATGGTAAAGAAGGCTTATTTTAGTGCTTACTGACTGCGGTGTCCATGTTGTTCTGTGTTCCCAGGACCATAATGACATAGATGATCCCTACGATTTCTTCTCCCTTTTATGGATAACAATAATGGCTCAATGGATCAATGAATTTATCAAAATGGGTACTGCAAATCAATGGTACAATTCACAACCTGCCTACCCTTTATGCCTTTTGTTTATGTCTTCCTATCAGTCTTCCATTAGGGCTTTACCAGAGGTACCAAGTGCCTTCTTTAGATCTCTGGACGTCATGCGGCTATCAACACAGTGAGGGCTCTCCATTGGTCTGATCTTGCCACAAGATAGACTAGTTCAACTTCTTTTCTGGTCACGTAATATTCCAGTGGCCTCCTTTACTCTTCTAATCTTGAATAAAATTATTGGCTGTGGAATGTGTTGTAACCATTGTTCTCAACTTCCATTCTTCAGCTTCTGGTATTTCCTGATTTGTAGTCTTATAACATGACTGGAAGAATATTAATGTTAAAAAGATGAGCTTTTGTTTCAGGAAGGACCTTGGAGTCATACAAAGAGCTGCACCCTTTCTCAAGGGAGATCCAGTCTCCTCTCCTTGAATTCAATTCTGGACACAATTCATTGTCCTTTTGCAATATGTGTCCAAGACATGAATACTGATGGACCAAATTCTACGCGTAGCCCATCCAGCTGCAGAGCATGAATGAATGAATTAAAAAGCCATTATTTAGTACTATGTGCCAAGCACTGTGCTAAGTTCTGAGGGTACAAATAGAAAATAAAGATAGTTCCTACTCTCGAGGAGCTTGTGTTCTAATTGGGGGAGACAATACATAAAGGGATAATACAGATAGTAAGGGCTGGCGCTCCTTACTAGTGCAGTGGCAGCTTAGTTAGCAAGGTCCTAGGATCATCTGTCTTTTCAGAAGGATTATAGCTGCTGGGCATATACTCTCTGAAGTCAGACACTTGGGTTAGTATCTCCTAGAAAGGAGGCAGAGAGCCTGAGGATCAAAATGAAGGGTGAGATCCATACTCTACTCCTCAGAGGTAGGGATAAGAAGTGGCATTGTTGAGATGTCAAGGAGGCATAAAAGTATTGGAGGAGGGGCATCCATTTGTTTTGTTTCTTTCCAGTTGGTGAAGTTGAACTCTTTGGACAGATCAAGGATCTCAGAAAACTCTGAGAACCTGATTCTGTCATCATGTCATTGACAAATAGGATAGCTTGGATGATCTCTCTGTCTATAGGAAACCCCTTTCTGATTCTTACTCTGTTGCACATCCTCCATGACAGTGGACAACACCTTTGGTGACCATGTGTCTTCCTGTTTCATGCCAGTTTCAATAATAATACCAGATACTTATAACATTATATTAATAATATAGTACTTTACATGTAGGGTGCCTCTCCAACATCTTGTGCATCCATTCCCATTCTCTACTCACAGAGGCACCACCTTAGTTCAGTCCCTGATCACCTTTCACCTGAATGTTTGCAACACTCTTCTATAGTTTCCTTGCCTTAAGTTTCACCCACTCTCATCCTTCCTCGTTGTAGCTGCCAAAATAACTTTCCTAAAGTGTCTGAGCACATCACTCTCCTCCTCAATAAACTCCCTTGGCTCCCTTTTACCTTTAAGATCAAATATAAATGACTGTTTGGCATTTAAAAACCTTAACAACATGGCCCCAATATGTCTCTCCCATGTATAGCACATTCCTCCCTTTCACTGACTGTACACTATAGTCCAGTCAAATTGTCCTTCTTGTTTCTCATCAACAGTATTCCATGCCTGGAATTCACTTCCTTCTCAATGCTGCCTCTTAAAACCTCCAGTTTCTTTCAGGACCTAGCGCAAGCAGCACCTTTTGTTGTTCAGTACTATCTGATTCTTTGTGACCTTGTGGACCACAGCACACCAGTGCTTTCCGTGGAGTTTTCTTGGCAATGAAACAGGAGTGGTTTGTCATTTCTGTCTTCAGTTCATTTTACAAATGAGGAAACTGAGGCAAACAGGGTTAAGTGACTTGCCCAGGGTCACACAGTAAGTATCTGAGGTCTTATTTGAACTCAGGTTTTCCCAGCACTCTGTACTTTATGGTATCACCTAGCTGCCTCTAGTCCCTCCAGTCTAAATTTTCTACTATTTTGTATATCTTTTGTATAGCTCTTTATATATATTCACATTTTGTTTCCCTAACTAGTTTATTAATTCCTCACTTGCAGGGACTGCGTCACTTTTACCTTTGCATTTGCATGCGTATTCATGCATCTAGGGCAGCAGGCATGGCACATAGTAGGTACTTAATTAAATGCTTCTTGCTTAATGGGCTGATCTAATTTGCTACTCCACGTTCAGTTACAAATTTGGCTCCTTCAGAAAGGACTAGACTAATGGATCTTTAGTTTTTAATTAATCTGCAGTAGTGTGTGTGTGTAATTTGTTTTATTTACAGCACTATTGTATAAACTTAAATATGAGCATGGAGTTAATGTCACTTTTAATTGACCAGTAAAAAAAGATACCTTACTTTCACAGTTACATATGCCAGTGTACTTCTTTTAGTAGACAGTTGTTGTGTGTTATTTTTTTGTGTACTATTAATGCAGATGGCACTAAGTTTCCTATGTGTCACCCATCTCTATCTTCTCTGCCTGGTTGAGGTTGTGGCTTCTGCTACTTGCTTCATTACAAACATGGTCTTGCTGACCCTTGTGCTTTGGTAGACCCCTAACCATCCTCCTCTACACGAGTTGATATAATGTCTGGGAAAAGCCAACAAAGTCCATTGTGCCATTTCATGCCAACTAATTGATCAACCAATCCAGCACAGCCCTTATGTTCAGGGCATCATGCCAAATACCACCCCACTGCCACTCGCCATCAGTGTTCCTTCTTTTGTACCACCAGGTAAAATTCTAAATGTCCGGTAGAGGAGTCCAGTACTGTAAGCCTTTTCATCTTCAAAATGTCATTGGCTAAAAATATGCAAATAGGTCCTTTTATAAAAAGACTTGATTTTGCATATTTCTTCCCACTGTTCCTGCATAACCCAGATGAACTAAGAGTTCTACTTTCCCTATTTCCATATAAAACGACATACACCGTACTGTACATGTAAAAACAAATTTGGAAAGGAGTCTCAAGCTGGCCTCTGAAATTGTGTAAGCAATTATCACATTTTTGTGCGCAAATGCAGTAATTATATGTGTAATTTGGCAGCTGGGTTTGAAAATTTGGCCTTAAATGGAACATAGACAGGAAAAATAAATGTTGGAAAATGCCAATATTTTATAAAGATTTTGAATCAAATAATGGTGGAATTATTGCAAGCCACCTTAATTTTTAATTATAATGAGTATTATATAGCATTTATTTTTCAGGGGGAAGGGGAATGTTTGAAATGTTTTTCCATTTTTTAAAACAAAAATTCCCTAATTTTTTCGAGGGAAAGACGTGTTTTTCTAAATTTAAAATACATTCTTGGAGGTTTACCTCTTCCCCTAACAAAGTACAACGATTGTTTCCTACTTCACGTTCATTGGTATATATAACTGTGAAAAAAAGTGCATTTTTTTGGACTGATTATTTTAAAGGAAAAGTGTTGGTACCTCCATGCCTACATCTGGATTCCATTCAATTCAACTGAACTCAGGAGACATTTATTAAGCACTTACTAAGCTCAAAACACCCTCTTTCTGGTACTTGGAGTTTAAATGTAAAAAAACCATTTCCTAAGGAGCTTTCATTGTGTTTGAGTGGTGGCATAAAACAACACTGATGATGTGATTGGCTGGTTGGTAGTTGTCCTTCTTTCTTGAAGAGGACCAAAATGGCATCCCTGTGCTAGAGTCAAATTTCAGTGTGTCCAGCTGAGATTGATCAGACCAATACAAGCTCCGAATTCTCTACCACAGGTTGAGCACAAATAGCCCGCATAAACATTTGGGTTGGATTCTCTAAATTTATGCCTCCTGTGTTTCCTTTGAACTATTTCAATTCTGCTTTCTTCATAGAACATAGCATCTTCTCTGATGTGGGCACACCATGCTGAGTGGTCCTGTGATGATGTGAAATGTGAATACAAAGGAATATGAAGAGATTATTTACCACTGGGGAATCAAGGAAGGCTTCTTGTCATCTGTCACTTACTCTGACCGAGTCTTGAAGGAAAATAAGAGTACAGTAGAGATGAGGAACATTCCAGGCATACACAGATGATTACCTCTGCAAATATATGGAAATGGGAGGTAAAAATAGAGATTTTCATGAACAGCTAATAACCCAGTTTGACTAGGATATAGAATGCCCAAGGGAGGGTTAAAAGCGTAGAACTCATATTGTGAGGGACCTTTACCTACAAGTTTGTATTTTATTCTAGAACTAATAAGAGCAGAGGAATGACATAGTGAGTCCTGTCACAGAGCAGAATATTATTTGGACAGCTGTGTAGATGAGAGATGAGGCATGAAACAGGGAAACTAAGTAGAAAGGTGTTGTAATAATAGTCCAGGTGAGAGGTGATGATGGACTGAATGAGGGTGGGTACTATGTGAGCGGAGGTAATGGATTCTAAAGCTGTTGGGTATTGTTGGAGGGAAGAGAGGAGATATGCCTATAGGTTTGTATAGAACATTAGGCTGAGTGTATCAGCATCCCCTGGGAAAGTATTCCCATTGGCTCTTTTCTTACCCCTCCCATACAAACCTATGAATGTGTGAATGTGAAAGGTTTCAAACCTGGATGATTGCCCTCAGTGGAAGCCAAGGAGTTTGGAAGATGGCTGGGTTTAGGGGAAAAATAATAAGGTTTATTTGGGACACATTGACTTTGAGACGCCAATGAGACTCTCAGGGGAAGGTGACCAATCATTTGTTAATATGAGATTAGACCACAGGAAAGAGATCCTGATATGTATATCTAAGAAATCATCTGTGTATATTTGGAGTTAAGGATGCCTAGATTCCACATAATCCCTATGTAATGTTTGCAAGTCATTAAACCTCTCTAAGTCTCAATTCCTCATCTATAAAAAGAAGGGTTTGAACTAGATGACTTCTAGAGACCTTACCACCATGAAATCTATGATTGTTAAACCAAAGGGAGAGAGTATTTATAGAAAAGAGCAAGGATCTAGGGAAGAGCCTTCTAGTTGGTGGAAAAATAGAACTTAGTTAAAATTTTCCCATGCAAATTTTAGCAAAAGTTTTCTTTTCCTTTGCCAATCAAAATAGATATAAATTAAATCCATCCCGACAATGATCATTTCAAATTGTTAAAAAATGTTGGCATGTTGAACATGACCTCTGGCTTGGTTCCAATCTTTACAAAGGGGTATTCTTTTGCTCCTCTAGGTAGGAAAGATATTCTAAGTGGGCAGAGATAGTAGGTTCTACTGAATTTGGCCATGGAGTCAAGTAAAGTAGAAGAGACTATACTGATTGGGATGGGACAGTTGTCAGATTCCTTTCTGGGGTTCATAAATCTGCACATATTCCATGTGCAAAAATAGGTCTCATTTTACACCTCTGTCCGGAGGTTGGTAGCTTCATCCTTGGTCCTCTGGAGTCATGGCTGGAGTCATGAATGTGTTTAGATGAGAATCCTTAATTCTTTCAAGAGTCGTTCATTTTGACAATGTTGCCATTGTATAAGTTGTGTCTTGGCTCTGCTCACTTCATTCTTCATTAGTTCATGCAAGTTGTCCCAGGTTTCTCTGAGACTGTCCCTTTGTCACTTCTTAATGTATAATTTTATTTCG
This sequence comes from Notamacropus eugenii, assembly GCF_028372415.1. Classification (NCBI taxonomy): domain Eukaryota; kingdom Metazoa; phylum Chordata; class Mammalia; order Diprotodontia; family Macropodidae; genus Notamacropus; species Notamacropus eugenii. Next base: position 36,262,777 of record NC_092874.1, on the reverse strand, counting down.
TTACAACTTCCCCAAACTTATAGGCCCTTCCTTAGTTTCAGTTCTTTGCTACCACGCAAAAAGCTGCTATAAATATTTTCATACACATAGGCCCTTTTTCTCTTTGTTTGATTACTTTAGGGATAGGCTGCATAAAATTGAAAAATTTTTGCATCAACAAAACCAATGCAGCCAAGATTAGAAGGGAAATAGTTAACTAGGGAATTTTTTTTTCCAGCAAGTTTCTCCAATAAAGGTCTTCTTTCTTGAATATATAAAGGATTGCTTCAAATTGATAAGAATGGGAGTCATTCTGTAATTGATAATGGAGCCTTCTTCTTCTTTTCTTTTTGGTTAGCCCTTTTATCTTTTGCCCCTGATAATATGGGTGCTGCATTTTCTACTCTTTCATCACCTTGGAGCAAGCAGATTGAACTATATTAAAAGGCGATTGAAATCTGGGTGTGTTTGTATTTGCATTATGATCTATTAAATAACTACTTGGCTTCACTTTCAGAATTAAAAGGAAAATCTGAGATTTGTTCTAAAAGTGATAGATTTTCCCACCTTGGAGGTTAGGGAGCAGCCACTATCCAGGCCATTCTCACAATGATCTAGGCTTATTTTTAAAAAGTCCTTCAATGAAAGTCAGGCTGGACCTTCCCACCCCTACTAGATTGCTTAAGATGCAGGCTTGCCAGTTTTCATTATTATTGATGCTAAACACTCTAAGAATATTTCTGGCACTCACAAAAGGTCTTGAAATATTTCAATGATTTATGAAGCAAATAGGCTTCCTAGAGGTCTGTGAAATAACTGCTGATGGATTCAATGAAAGAAGTGGTAAGCATTCATTATGGGACCTAGAACACAGCTACCTAGCTGGTTTCTGTTCTATTAACAAGTTGTGAAAAAGTAATGATGGGGCTCTTAGCTGTAAAACATCTTGGAGTGTAATCTGTTCTTAGAAGATTAATTCTATCTGAAAGAGTGAAGTAAATGATAAACCGCTTCAAGCAGACAAGGAAATAGATCATGCTACAGCTGAGGACAATAATATTGTTCTACCCTCAAGGAAACTGAACAGGAGAACATAAATTTGATAAGAGAAATGGGTCAAAGTCGGTCTTACTTCAGAGCTCATGTGAGCCTTTTTGTTTGCCAAGGGATACTAGTTATAACGGCACCTCCCCCCTCTCCCCACCTTGCCCCCAGCAAAGCTGGGAGAGTAGGGATAGGGATGTTTCCTAGTTTGAAAACAAAGGTATTTAGAAATATTATTTTAATTACTTTTTTTGAGTCAGTAAAATTATTTGGAATTTCTAAAAAAGCAGGGAAAAACTGCTCTGGAAATCTTTCCCTTTAAAAAAAAAACAGCTTAGAGCCTTTGACCCCCAGTGGGCTCCAAGCCAAAGCTGTCCTGGAGGCTGACAGAAAGAGAGTGATACAGGTGAATCCAGTTGGCAGAAGTTCCACCTGGAAAAAGAGAAAGGAGTCTAATTGCAAGGGGGGGAATAATTTGTTGGGTATTCTGGTTAGTGAGGAATATGGTTTCCATCGAAGATTTTACTAATTGTATTTAAAGTCCCTTCATCATCATCTCCATGATGGAGGACTCAGCGCTCACTTGTATATGGGGCCCTACCAAAGCATCTTTAGTAGATCTTGTTTTCTAGCTAGTGCTTGGAAGAGGGGGAATAATTAATAAAAAGCAACCACAACAACCACAAAAATGAATAACAGGTTCCTACTCTCTAGGACTTTGTTCCTCAAGAAAGACAGTGGTGATCATAGCTTAAGACAGAAAGGATCCATCAAAGAATTTTGTTAAGACTGAGATCTGAAAGAAACTTTACAGGACATCTAATTCAAACCTAATCATTTTAGAGAAGAGGAAACCATGGCTCATATTGGTTATATATTTCTTGCCAAACATCACATAAATGGTAAGTATCAGAACAGTTAGAATTTCAGGTCTTCTGGCTTCAAATCCAGCATTCTTTCTGTCACATCAAGTTTGTAACTCCACACTCACAGAGGAAACTACATTCCAAAATTTGAAAATGGAAACTCGAGGTGCAAGTAGGGGTCATGGGAATAGAACTTGAAAGCACTATAGGGGCCATCAAATCCAACCTCCCTCATTTTACAGATAAGGATACCGAAGCCCAGAAAAGTGAAGTGGACTTTGGCTATATGGGAAACTAGTGGAAGAGCTGGGATTTAAACCAAGGTCCTCTAAACTAAGACTCTAAATCTGATATTCTCTCAATTTCAACAAGTTTGGGATTTCATACTCAATTGGGAGAATTATGGAGAAACTGAACGAGACAAATGAGAATATGGAATTTGAGAAATTACCTAGCCTATTGATAAATTAGAGAAGGTCCAGAGGACGTAGATTAGTTTGGTGAGAGGTCCAGAGACCATGCCACAGAAGATTTGGTTAAAAGGACTAGAGGTATTTAACTTGGGGAAGAGAAGATTTTATGGAGGAAATATGATAGTTGCCTTCAAGTATCTGAAGAGTTAGTAGGGAGTAAACTGATTGCTCCAAGAACAGTGAACAGATAGAAAGTATAATTCATTGCAGAAGAGTTTAGATAAATTAGTGGCTTCATGCTTACTCCAGTGGTCTGAGGTTCTGTATAATCAATCTACCATCACTTCTTCAACTGGCGCAAGCCACAAGTCCTCATTAACTTAGATTTTAAAAATGGTTGTAGTTACAAAAATTTATCAACCTGAGGTCTATGCTAATGAGCTACTCCAAACTTAGCAAACATGTCTTTGGGTAGCACACAAATTGCTCTTGGGTTCCTATGCCAAATATTTCCAGTTTGGCAAAAATTGCCAGAGATTAAACTGTCAGCATAACTGGGCATTGGAGGAAGACTTGAGTGAAGGCTAACATCTGGAAGGGGCAGCTAGATGATGCAGTGGGGAGAGCCCTGAGTCAGGAGGACCTGATGTCAAATCCAATCTCAGACACTTAACTCAGTTACTGTGTGACCCTTGGCAAGTCACTTAACCTTGATGGCTTCCCCAAAAGAAGACAAAAAACCCCCAAATACATCTAGAAATATGAATTTTATTATTGTTGATCAGTCACATCTAACTCTTCATGACTCCATTTGGGGTTTTCTTGGCAAAGACACTGGAGTGGTTTGCCATTTCCTTCTCCAGCTCATTTTACACATAAGGAATTGAGGCAAACAATATTAAGTAACTTGCCCAGGTTCACACAGTTAGTAAGTATCTAAGGTCACATTTGAACTCAGGAAAATGAGTCTTTATTACCTCAGGGCCATCACTCTACTGAGCCACCTAAATAGTATCTAGTTCCTATCCTTTAGGAGTTTTTAGTTTTAGATGGCAACAGTGATTGCCATTTTAGAAAAATCAAGTTAGTAATAAACAGATTTCCCATGCTGAAAATGTAAATAGTTTCAAAAGATTTTAGATAAATTTGTAAGTCTGTTGTGTGTTGTTAAATGGAAGTTTGAAACATTCAGGACACACTATAACCCAACGTTAGTCAGTGAATCAGCATGCATTTGTTAAGCCTTTACTAGTCCTTATCCTCAAAGAGGTCATGTTCTATTGGCAGAGACAACATGGAAATAACTATGTAAAACAAAATACAATTGTCTCTTCCACATCATAGTAGCTTAGGGGCATGGTACTCCCATGATCTGGAAAATCTACATGAAATTTTTTAACCCTCCCTTCATACCTGAAAAGTCTGGATTTTTTCTTTTATGGGGTATTTACAGTACCTTATTGTAAAATTTGGGTTGATATTATATAATACTATACATACATTTAATGTGTTTCTGAGTTTCTGAACTTTTTCTGTGTCTTCTGCTGACCTTTGCATGTCGTTTGCTACAAAACTCCCCCCAAATTTAATTCCTTATGCCAGCCTGAGACATATCAAAACAGGGAGGAGGAAAGTCACACCATGGAAGGTAATCTAAGAGGGAAGGCACCAAGAGTGGCAGGAACTGGGGAAAACTTCTTCAAGAAGACCAGGTGAAGGTGACAAGGGAGACTATTCCAGATATGGGAGACAGCTAGTAAAAAGGCATGGGGATGGAGTATTATGTTGATACTCAACTAAGAACATCACTGATAATTTCTGAGTATTCTTGCCAGTCTATCTTTTCAGACAAGAACGGGATGCTTAGAGGTTATCTAAATATTTTCATTTTATGTCTCCTAGGACCCTAGCTTCTGATTGAGAAGGGATCTTATATGTTATCTAGTACAGTCCCCTCATTTTATAGCCAGGAGACACAATTAGTTCAAAGCAAGGGCACTTACTGAATGAAATATCATTTCAAGAAAGATGGAACATATCTTTCCATTAGGACATTCCTCATCATAATCCTGCAAAGTGTTCTCTCATTAATACATATACCATCTGACCAAAAGAATGAAAAAAACGGTTATTATTTCTTTGTGCAAAGCACTGTGCTAAGTACTGGAGATGGAACAGTAAGACAGTCCCTGCTCTCAAAAAACTCATTCTTTTTTAATATTCATTTAAAAAACTCTTGAGTCCCAAATTCTCTTCCTCTCTCCAGTCCTTCCTCTAACCTTTGAGAAAGCAAGCAATTTGATACCTATGATACATGTGAACTTATAGAAAGCATATATCTACGTTAGTCATGTTGTTAAAAAAAAAAAAGTAGCAAGAAAAAGTGAAAAAAATGTGCTTCAATCTACACTGAGTTCATTAGTTCTCTCTCTTGAGGTAGACAGCATTTTTCATCTTCCATGGATCATTGTATCGATCAGAGTAGCTAAGCCTTTCATAGTTTCTTCTTATTATAATATTGCTATTACTGTGAACAATGTTCTTTTGGTTCTGCTTCATTCACTTTGCCTCAGTTCATATAAGTCTTTCCAGGTTTTTCTGAAACCACTCCCTTCACCAGTTCTTGCAACACAATAGTATTCTATCATAATCATCTACTATAGCTTATTCAGTCATTCCCCAATTGATGGACACCCCTCAATTTCCAATTCTTTGCCACTACAAAAAGAGCTGTTATTTTTTCTTTAACCTCTTCAGGATACAGACTTAGCAGCAATATTGCTGGGCCAAAGGATATGCATAGTTTTATAATCCTTTGTGTATAGTTCCAAATTGTTCTCCATATCTGTTGAACCAGTTCACAATTCCACAAAACAAACGTTAGTGCACCTATTTTTCCATACCACCTTTAGAATTTTCATGTCTAATAGGTGCGAAGTGGTATCTCAGAGTTGTTTTAATATGAATTTTTCTCATTATTAATGATTTAGAGCACTTTTTCATATGACTATTGAAGATTTAATTTCTTCTTCTGAGAACATCTGTTCATATTCTTTGACCATTTCTCAACTGGGGAATGGTTCTGATTTTTTTTATTAATTTATCTCAGTTCCTTATATAGTTAGGAAATGATATGTTTATCAGAGAAACTTGCTATAAAATCCCCTTGCCCCCAATTTTCTACTTTACTTCTAATTTTGGATGCATTAGTTTTGTTTGTGCAAAACATTTTTAATTTAATGTAATCAACATTATCTATTTTTACCTCCCATGATCCTCTTTCTCTTGTTCAGTCATAAAAATCTTCCCTTATCCACAGACAGATAATTTTCCTATGCTTATGCTATCACTCTTTTGTCAAAATCATGTTCTTATTTTGACCTTTTGCTATATATGGCATGAGATCTTGGTCTATGCCTAGTTTCTGCCAGACTGCTTTCCAGTTTTCCTAGTTGCCTTTGTCGAATAGTGAGTTCTATCCTCAAAGCTTGAATCTTTAGATTTATCAAACACTAGATTACTCTGGTCCTTTACTTTTGCATATTGTATACCAACAGGAGCTCACATTCTAATGGAGAAGACAACACACAGTAGAAGAGGTTCCACCTGCAAGTCAGATGGAGAGGTCCCATGGTCTATCAGGTACAGTGGTAAAGCAGATAGTAATACATCTTTAATTTCAGTTCCACTGAAACCATGCCTGTTTCTAGTATTTGTTCATTTGTTAGTGGACTTTAGTGGTGGAAATGTTCTTTTTCTGGGTCTTTAATAGCTGTGGCTACAGTGGGGAGAGTGGCATATGCACAGATCATCCACGGGAGTGCATGTATAGGGTAACATTGTACTGGCCAGGTGATAATCAATGGAATTATCTGACCAGCGTTTCCGGATTTCTGCCAGGGCTTTACAGTCATTTTGGTGGCCTTGTGGTATGTAGAATCTCACCCTGGCTGCCATTGTCTTACTTTGCCATTGGCCCACAATCACAACATGTACAATGGTTTGTGCTTTGCTGTTGTTATTATTATTTCAATGGCTATTTCTTAACTGTTTGGGCATATCTTCCACTTGTACAGACTGAAAACCATCTCCATTTTCTTATTTTGTGTAATTATTGTGCAGGTCATTCGACACAATTTCTAAGGAGCAACTAATGTCTAAGATTCTTTTAACAATTTGTGGGTACCAAATTAATCAACTCATCAATTAATCAATCAACAAGCATTTATTAAGGGGAAAGAAAAAAGTGGAAAGGAGAAAGGAAAGAAACACGCATTGTCTATTGTGTACCAGGCATTGTGCTAAGACTTCATAAAATATCCCATTTGGCCACTAATAGATGAGTGCCTATTATGTGTTAGGGACTGTGCTTAGTACTGAGAACACAATGACAAAAATGAAACAGTTCCTATCCTCAAGAGCTTACATTTTATCAAAGCTAATAGCATTTGGGTATATAAATTTACATAAAATATCTATAACATAAATTTAGCTCCCAAACAGATAAATAATCTTTCATGCTCACTGCATGATCAGCCCATATTTTCCACATAGACATGTCCTTGATGTTGTCTTTAGTACCACATCTTGCATTCTGGTAGAGCCTGCTTACTTTTGCTTTTTCTTTGTCATTTTGATTCTTCTGAGATCATATTGTTCCACTATTTACAGACACAGAGCATCATCAGGAGAATATTAGGATTAATAAGGTGGGCTTTTGTGGCAGTGAGCAGGTCAGGGTCATGAAAAGCATTGTGTCTTTTGGCTGGGCAATTTCACAAATTCAATTTAGTACCATTTCCTACTGATAACTTCTGGACCCAGGACATTTTCTATCTGCAGTGTCTGTCCAAGATAGACTAGCTTAATGGGCTGCCCATCTAACTACATATTATTAATTTGGGTAATATGATTTCATCCCTTTGTAGATGTCTAGGCTGATATATTTGGATATCATTGAAGAGCCTCTGTGGTATTTGGGGATAAAAATATTTGTCATAATGTTATTTGAAAAGAAGAGCACAAATGAAAAAAAAAAGCAAAAAATCATTGGTTAAAGTCCTTACTATGTGCTAAGCACTTACCTCCACATATCCAGTATTGGTCTTTCAACTTTGCTTGAAACTCTCGGACACCAATTCCACTTTTTGATCCCTCAGATTATTACCCAGTAACCTGGTGAACCACTTTGCTGAGAATATGAACAAAGCAATCTTTGTGGTTACATTTTATTATGCAATCATATATAAGTAGATATATGATATATACTTATATAGATATGAGCAATATATAGATATATAGATATGAGCAATATATCATATTGCTGGAAGACACCTTGCTTAAAGAAAAATATCAAGGCTGAATTTTGCTATACTAAGTTAAATAGTTTCCGATAATCAACAAACCAACCCAGCAAGTTCCCCTTTTCTCTATGACTTTTAGACAATTGTGAGACTATAAAAAAAAGATCTGGTCTGCTACAGAAAATCATTGAGAGACCTGCCTCGCCTTATGTTCAATCAGAGTTACCTTGGATGCATGCAAAGACCTTTTCCATAAGGATTTTTATAGAAAGAGAAAGTAAGCATATGGTTTGGCAGGGGTTGATGTCTGTCTAGTTGCCTTTTTTGGGTAAAAATTCATATGTAGACTTTTCCATTGTTTTGAAATTTTCCCTTCTTTGTGATAAAATTTAAAATAATCCCTGAGTGCCTTTGAAATTGTGTTATTCTAGCTTCAGTTTCTTCTGTGAATTCTCTTTCTGGTTCTTCATCTTGATTAAATGCCAATGCTGTTTTGTCACAGAAGCAATATATCTGGTATTGTGGTGGTAAAGCTCAAATGGGGACTTTCCACTACTGTTGCTTACAAGAATTGATTGCCACAGCCACCATTGATTGCAGCTGATCAATTTCACTTGATGCTTATTTTTTTTTGTTCATCCATTTTCAGTTACTGTTTGAATGGGATCTCATACCTAACAGTGAGGCTCATTTCCCCTTCAACTGACTTTTGCTCTTTTGTGAGGTGATGCTGCTTGTAATCTTTTATGCTCCTCTTCCATGTTGTTTTGTAAATAGTCTTTTAATCCAAATCAGTGTTGCTCTTGGCTGCAGAGTCCACTTTGTATGATCAAGTGTTTGCTGTCCAAGGTACTTTATGGCTTTTTAGGCTTGTTCATTATGCTTATAGTTTTACGTCAGTTAAACTTCTTAAAGAAATGATGATAATCTAAATCAATGTTTTTTGTCTGTTTCTTTTCTTTTTTTTTAGTTGACAGGTGGTTAAAACAGGCTAAGTTGGAATTCTCATAATTGCATGCAATGTTTTATTTTTGCCTTTACTCTTTCTTTTAATTTGGTATTTTAAAATTTTTATTTGATTTAAAGCTCATTATTACTTCAATAAATTTTAATTTTAGCAATTAACTTGATTGGTTTTGAATGTATTATTTTTGGCATCAATGATTACAAAGATAAGCTTTTTAAGATACATTTTTAAGTCCAACTCAAGTATACTTTACTTAAGCAGATCTTGTCTTCCAATTTTCTGTTTCTATATGTCATAATTTTGCTTGAATTATCAAATGAAATAGCTGAAAATTGCTATCCCAGGTCTTTTCATTTACCCATGCACTTCATTCATTCATTCATTCATTCATCCCTAAGAGCCATACTGGCTAAAAAGACTGATGTATATGAATTTATTTGTGTTCATACCATCTACCTCATTAGATTGTTAACTATCTGAGGACAAGAAAAATACCTTTGATTTTTTTGGGGGGATAGTACTTTGGGATAGTAGGTAGTAGGGGATAATGAACTGATAGGGTATTCCCAAAGCCTTAGTGCATATATACATATGTAAATATTATTGAAGATGAAATGGTCACTAAAGTTTAAAGCTGCACTAATAAATATTTCTGGGATGACCAGTATTTAATTTGAAATTCAACAGGCCTGAATTGGGATTATCTGTATCATTTTAGATTTTTAGGATTAAGAGTTTACTGGGAACCCCCAAGGGTCCTTCAGCTTCTTAGATTTGAGATAACTTTTGTCTCAAACGCAATTCTATGGCATGACAGATGTAGCAGATGACTTTTTAATAAATCTTAAATTAAATAAATAACTATAGATCCACTTCTCTATAGCCTTATAGTATATAATATAAATCAGCTCAGGGACTGAAATTTGAATTAAAAAGACAACTATTTTCTTTCACTAGTGCTTTTTATAGTCATTCAGCAAACACTTATTAAACACTGGACTCTGTAAGGTATTTTGCATACTTCTGGATCTCTGATCTCATTAATTTGGGAGTGCCCTCCACTGGCACAAACTGCAGCCTCCTTAATGAGATCACTGATCCACTGATATTATACTGTAGTCTATGTAAACCTCTCATTTGTTTCTCCATTTCCTTTTGGCTCACCTGAAATATTGATCCTTCAGAGATCTTTAGGTTTCATGTTTCACAGTCAAAAAGCTTCACTAGAAGAGTATTGGTATTAGAAAACAGGGAGCAGACAGCATCTTGGAATTGTTGAAACCACATTGAGATTTGCCAAAGGTGGTTCACCCTGCTATCTCTCCAGCTCATCATCCATTTGCCATGAATACTCAAGATACAACAAAAGCTAAGATAGATATATTCAGATAAAGATAGATTTAATTCAGTTTGACTCAACTTTATGGTATGTCTATCACATGAAAAGCAGAATATCATCAACCTCACCCCTCCCCAACATTACCAGCACCATCACTGCCACCACCACCATCACTCCTCCTCCTCCTCCTCCTCTTCCTCCTCCTCCTCCTCTTCCTCCTCCTCCTCCTCCTACTACTACTACTATGACTACTACGACTATGACTACTACTGCTGCTACTACTACTACTACTACTACTACTACTACTCCTACTACTATGACTATGACTACTACTGCTGCTACTACTACCACCACTTAATAGTAATAGCTCCTACTTTTCAGTGTTACTGAGGGAAAAATAAGATTACATACATAAAATACCTTGCAAATTTTAGAGCACTATGTAAACATTAGCTACTATTATTATTATTTGAGTATACATACATAGAAATGAAACAGTTCTTGCCCTCAAGGAACTTATAATCCACACACAAAAAATAGTTAAATTGATTTTTTCCCCCTATTGCGTTATTACTGAATTCTGTAAGTTAGCCTCTCTTTCTCTTTAACTCCAATAAAGGCTCCAATGCAAAATATTTACATAAAAATATTGTGTAGTAAGACGTTCCTGAAATAGTTTACTGGAATTTGCCACTGAATAATTTCTCCATGAATTTCCAAAAACTTCCAAGTTGACCCGTTTCACATCTACACACTGTAATTGGTTGAAATTCATCTCTGCAGCCCAGGCTACCAATCCATGTTTTAACTAAGCTCAGTAGAAATCTATAGGAAAACCTCTTTGAAAAACTTGCTGTAGGCAAAGACAATTCAATAATTAGTCTCATAAACCTTTTAGGAACCTGTTCTGATAGATGTACACAATTTTTTTAATTGCTGGCCTTTCCTAATGGTCTGTGATAAGGTAAGTGTACAGATTTATGCCTTATGAAAAAAAGGTCCAATAGAACACATTTTGTTTAAATTCATAAAAGTGCTGTAGAGAGATTTGGGATTTGAAAGATTAGGTAATGAATAAGAGAAACAGATGCAGATGAAATATGACTCTCTTTGCGTGGTGCGTTTCAGGGAATCATTAATTCACCTGAATACAACCATGAGTTATGTTCACAGTATTGTATTAGAATTCCTAGTAGAAAGGGGTTTAGATATACTTGTAAAGTTAAATATGGTTAGACGGTAAAATATTGATTGCTCACCATAAACAATACAGTGGGGTATCTAACACTTGTTTTCCATGTGGAACATAATAAGGTAATTAATTTATCTCTAGTTGGGGCTTATTTGTGCGTGCGTGTGTGTGTGTGTGTGTGTGTGTATGCACGCTAACTCATATAAATGTATAGTTATAAAATATATATAAATATACACTGACTCATATAAATGCATACTTATAAAAACATACATATATAAAAATATACACTGTCTCATAAATGTATGCTTATAAATACATATATAAATATACATGGACATATAAGTGTATGCTTATAAATACATTTGTAAATATACTTGACTCTAATATAAATGTATACTTATAAACACACATAAAAATATACAGAATCTCATATAAATATATACTTTTAAATATACATACATATAAAAATGTACACTGTCTCATATAAATGTATACTTATAAACACACACAAACACGTGCATATGTGTTGACTCTCCCATAAATGTATACTTATAAGCATGTATATAAGTATACATTGATTCATAGAAATGCATATTTATAAATATAAATACATATAAATATACATTAACTCATGTAAGTATATACTTGATTCTTTGCTCCCAAGGACTGTCTACAAAATCCAGATACTCTCTTGACTTTTGACACTCAGAAGGTTGGAGTCTCCAGTCCCTTCACCCATATGGGAAAGAATAACCTCTGAGGCAGAGAAAGGTTGGAAGCTTCACATGGAGGCTACACGTGTTGACCTAAGTTGGACACACCTAATTGGTTCTTTTCTTTGTTATCTATCACCAGACTTGTCAATTGAAAAGCAATCAGCTGAACCAAAGAAGGTTGAGACTGTGGTCATTAGTGTTTTTTAAACATACCCTTGGTTCTGACTATACAGCTAATCTTCTCTTAACCATGGGGTTGGCAGGCCAGGACCACTTGGAGAATGTATAGCCACATTCCATTGTCTCTCCAAGGCCTTTGATTACATGCTATCTTGACTGTCTCAGAAGCAGGCTTTCCAGTCTCTTTCACATGAAGGATATGAATCAGGTCCAGTTCTGGTTACATTTTTATATATGAAAGAGAGAGTTAGAAAAAAATGAAGAAAGGAGAAAAAGGATAGGAGGTAGAGAGTGGAAAAGAAAAGGGCGAGGGAAAGGGGAAGGAGGAATTTGGGAGAAGGGGAGAAAACAAAAGACATTAGTGAACAAGGCGTTAGAGTGCTGAACTTTGGGTCTGGAAGACCAGGGTGTGCATTCCAACTCTGATATTTACTAACTGTGTAACTCTTGGTGAGTTATTAACTTTTATGTGAATCCAGAAACTTCCTAGTATTTAGGTACTTAGTCCTATTGGGATTAAATGGTGACAGAAATTCTCACACTGGGACTTCCCCTTACTGAGCAAATCCTTTGAGTAGTCATGAAATTGAAAGACTCTTGTTTCTTGGAAAGAACACTATGGCAGATCTGGATAGCCCACTAAAAAGCAGAGACATCACCTTGCCATCAAAGGTCTATATGATCAAAGTTATGGTTTTTCTAGTAGCAATGTATAACTGTGAGAGGCAGACTTCCTTATGGAAAGCTGAGTGTTTCAGAGTTGATGCTTTTGAATTTTGGTGCTGGAGAAGACTTTTGGGAGTCCCTTGGACATCCAGGAGATCAAATCAGTCAATATTTAAGAAATTAATTTGGGGGGGGGGTGGAGCCAAGATGGTGGACTAGAAAGACACACTTACGCAGGGTCCTCCCCACAGCCCATAAAATACCTGTAGAGAGGGACTCTCAACAAATTTTGGAGCAGCAGAAGTGGAGAACAACAGAGTGGAGGGAATTTCCAGCCCAGGGTGACCTGAAAGGCCCACGGAAATGTCAGTTCTGCTGGACACAGAGCTGAGCACAGAGCCCAGCCCAGAGCCCAGCCCAGCCTTGGCCCAGTGGCGTGGCACAATGAGACTCTGGGAAGAGGAAACCTCGGGGGTGGAATCTCCAGTCCCAGCAGCGGGTCCTCAGATCCTCAACCCACAGGTGCCAAAGGTCAGTGATGGGGTTTAATCAGCAGGCCAGGAAGGGAGAAGTGCCTTCCCATAGCTCCAGCAGCAGGCAGCAGCCACAGAGCCTGCACAGCAGCCCTCACGGAAGCTCCATTGTTGGAGTGTAAAAACCCCTGGGGGCATTGAAGAGCTGAGTCTTACCTCAGCCCTGGGTGGAGGCCCTGAGAGAGCTGGTCTTTGTCTCAAACTGAATGGTGGCCCTGCCTATCCAGCTTATCTGAAAATCAGCCCCCAGTGCTGACTTGGGAACTGGAGGCCAAGTGGCTGTGGAGAGATATCTGCTAAGATTCTGGGCACAAAAATCCCTCTCTGCATCCAGACCAGTACACGCTTGATTGTGCCACCTTGGAGGAACTGAGATCTCGCAGATTCCCAGGGTATACCCTACTCTTGACAAAGGACCCAAAAGTCAAGTAGCTGGTTGGGAAAATGCCCAAAAAAGGGAAAAAAATAAGACCATAGAAGGTTACTTTCTTGGTGAACAGATATCTCCTCCCATCCTTTCAGAGGAGGAAGAACAATGCTTACCATCAGGGAAAGACATAAGAGTCAAGGCTTCTGTATCCCAAACATCAAAAATAAATATTCAATGGGCTCAGGCCATGGAAGAGCTTAAAAAGGATTTTGAAAATCAAGTTAGAGAGGTGGAGGAAAAACTGGGAAGAGAAATGAGAGAGATGAAAGAAAAGGATGGAAAGCAGGTCCATACCCTGCTAAAGGAGACCCAAAAAAATGCCAAAGAAAATAACACCTTGAAAAATAGGCTAACTCAATTGGCAAAAGAGGTTCAAAAAGCCAATGAGGAAAAGAATGCTTTAAAAAACAGAATTAGCCAAATGGAAAAGGAGGTCCAAAAGCTCACTGAAGAAAATAGTTCTTTCAAAATTAGAATGGAATAGATGGAGGCTAATGACTTTATGAGAAACCAAGAAATCACAAAACAAAACCAAACGAATGAAAAAATGGAAGATAATGTGAAATATCTCATTGGAAAAACAACTGACCTGGAAAACAGATCCAGGAGAGACAATTTAAAAATTACGGGCCTACCTGAAATCCATGATCAAAAAAGAACCTAGACATCATCTTTCATGAAATTATCAAGGAAGACTGCCCTGAGATTCTAGAACCAAGGGTGAAATAAATATTGAAAGAAATTAATTTAGGCTTTCACTGGAAGGTCAAATACTGAAACTGAAACTTAAATACTTTGGCCACATAGAAGATGAGACTCACTGGAAAAGACTTTGATGTTGGGAAAGATTAAAGGAAAAAGGAAAAGGGGACAGCAGAAAGTGAGATGGATAGGTATATAGTGTCATGGTTGTGTATGGGAACAATGAACACGAACTTGGACACACTCTGGGAGATGGAAAATGGAAGGACCTGGGGTGTAACAGGCTGGGTCATGAAGAGTTTGATATGACTGGGAGACCAAACAACAAAATTTGCTTTTGTGTGTAAATATATTTATTACATACAGAAAGATTTTAATCTTTTTGTGTGTCACATCAACCTGTATCCATATTGAAATAGCCATGTTCCCTTTGGGAAGTGTGCTTAGAGAACCCGCCCCCTAAATGAGGCCATTTTCTTTTTCAGAGCAAACCCTGACACAAAGCAGTAAGATACAAGGTTCAGTAGTAAAACAGTCCTTTAGTTATAAAAGCTAATGACTAATAGGAGAGTTCTGACCCTCTGAATTGCGTTTACTGTTCACCAATGATTATGTCATTAGGAATGAATTAGATAGTCAATGAGGTGGATCTTCGAATCAAAGCTGCCACTTTGAAATTTTCAATAATCTGTTCACTTGTAGGATCAGAGCAGTATTTCATGGCCATTACTGTTATATTGCTTGGGTTATACGGCCATGAAAAACAGGTCTCTCATGACAACATTTTTTCTTTGTGTGCATGTGTGTAGCTGTAGCTGCTCCATTTAGAGCAATGGAAATTGCAAAGCAGTTTCTGGTTATTCATCCTCCATATAAACATCAGCCTAGATGGATGAAAAACTAAATTGGAAGACTCGGAAAGCTTGGCTACTCTGAGCTGCAGTGGCCAGAGATAAGGACAGATATATGGCAGGCACTCAGTGAAGATGAAACAACGATGATGATGAAAATGGTGATGAGAGGTAACATTTATATTGTACCTACTATGGGACAGATATAAATATTATCTCATTTGGTCTTCACAACAACCCTGGCAGGCAGGTGTTATTATTATCTCTTTTTTACAGATGGGAAAATGGAGGCAAATGGAGGTTAAGTGACTTGTCCAGGGTCACATAACTAGTAAGAATAAGTAATCACATCGATCAACAAGATTAGAAAGTTAGATTGGAGTCACATTTTGGAGGACTTTTAATTACGAGATTGAGGATTTTGCACTTTATCCTAGGAGCAGTTGGGTGCCATTAAAATTTTTTGAGTCAGGGGGTAACAGTCAGATCTATGTTTTAGGATTATTAATTAGGCAGATGTTTAGAATAAACATTCTTTACATTTTTGTGTCATGTGCTTCTTTGGCAATCTGGTGAAACTTATGTATGGACTCTTCTCAGAATCACGTTCTTGAATGCATAAAATACATAGGAATGCAAAGGAAACTAGTTATATTGAAATATAGTTATTAAAATACATCAATAAACAAACAGAAAGTCAGTCCCTTGGTTAAAAACCCCTAGTGTAGAGGATAGATCAGAAAGGGAGAGGCTGAAGGAAGTCTATAGGGCACCTAGCAAGTAAGCACTCCAAAACGATTAATGTATTCTTGCCTTAATCTCCACACGTTTTAACTCCAAAGCTTTAGACAAATAAGATAAGAGATGCTCCTGGGGCTATTCCTTCAAGAACAAAAGCATATAACACAAACTACATCTG
This sequence comes from Notamacropus eugenii, assembly GCF_028372415.1. NCBI lineage: Eukaryota > Metazoa > Chordata > Mammalia > Diprotodontia > Macropodidae > Notamacropus > Notamacropus eugenii. The sequence continues at coordinate 36,246,674 of NC_092874.1, read as the reverse complement.
CTACACACCAGTTTCCACTGAGGAATGTTGCAGAGATAATAGTACCGATTGATATTTAGATAATGTGTTAAGGTTTGCAAATCATTTTACATATATTGTCTCATTTAAGCCTCATAACAATCTCCTGAGGTAGATATTGTAGGCATTATTTCCATTTTACAGCTGGGGAAACTGAGGCTTGCAGAGGTTAAATGACTTTTCCATCACCACATAGTTATTAAGTATCAAAGATGGAATCTGAGCTCAGATTTTCCTGACTCCAAGTCCTGTACTCTCAGCTACCTCTCAAGGCACAGATAACTTACAAAAAAGGAATCTAAGACTCCTAAAAATGGCATCAGCTCATTCTAAGAATTATTCCTATAGTGTATCTCTTACTCTTGCTTCACATTTTATTCTGATGATGTGCAAAGACCTAATACTGGCTAATATCCACAATAGGAACAGGTATATAATTTCATCATGTAGGGTCTTATTTTTATTTTATCTGGATGACTGCAAACTGGGCAACACCAAAATCTCAGAGATGTGAACAGTGAAAATAGTGTGAAGGGTCATGGAGAGAGGCATGGCAGATATTAACAGGCTTCACTTTGTTGACCTTCTCTTCCTCATGCTATGCTTACTTCTCTTTACCTCAAAGCCCGGCTCCTGTACCATAACTCAGTATTGATTTGAAGTGCTGTCTCCAGGGAGCCCAGTGATCTCTTAGTTGCTAAATCCAATGACTTGTTCTCAATCCTTGTTCTCCTTGGCCATTCTAGAGCTTTTGATAGATAGATGACAGGTCAAGCATATATTAAGCATTAACTGTGTTGGGCCCTGTGTTGAGCATTGGGGGTAATATTTGCTTATTTTTGAAGCAAGCAAGTCATCCCTCCTCTTCCTCACTGGTCTTCTTACTTCCATTCTCTTCCATCTATTCTCAGCAGACACTGCCAAAATAATCTTCCAGCCATATCACTCCTTTCCTCAACAAGATCCAGTGACTCCCTATAACCTCTTGGGATAAAATATAAAGGCTTATGTTTGGTATTTAAAACATTTTACAGTATGACTCCAAACTGTCTTTTCATATGGGGTGTGAGGGCTGCCAAGTCCTTTTCAGGGCTTCTCATCTGCCTTTTCTGGCTACCTGATTCACCCAACTCTCACCTGTGGTTTTAAGATGTAGCATGCATAATGGTCACACCCTGGAAAACTGTCTTGCAGACAGGGTAAACTAGGTTCAGGGTAACTGGTAAGCATCAAACCTGTGGATGAGTTGGGGGATATCTACCCCAAGCATGTGAAGACATTCCCAGTAGATGAGAACATTTTGCTCCAATGGGTCATGAAGGTGGTGGAAACAAGGTGCTGCAAAGTGCTTAGAGCATGGTCAGGCATGCCAAGGTCGTCTACGACATCTTGAGCCATCACCATTCATCCTGACTTGTCTTCCTACTGATCTTCTATGACTCTGGAAGGGAGAGTGAGGCTGATGACTTTGTGCTCCTTTGTCTCACTTAAATTCAGCTCATGGGCAAGTCAAGTCATTACTCCATGATGTCGCTGGTCCTCTTCAAAAATGAAGGATGAAAACCACATCTTTTCAGACTGATTTCACATAACTAACTCATCCACTTTAGGTTCCAATTACACTAGCTTGTTTGTCACTGCATCTCCTCTGTGTATCTATATCTTCCAAGCTTTTAAAAATGCCTAGAGTATACTCCATTGTTACCTCCACTCTTTGGAGTTTCTAGCTTCCATTAGAGATCCGTTCTTGTAGATCCTCTTAAGAGGAGCCTTTTATAACACGCCCAATTGTCAGAATGCCCAAATTACTTTGTGTTTGCTTTGTATATATGTCTTATATTTACCTATTTGCGTAAGTTCCCTGAGGGCAGAGACCGTTACTTTTTGATTTTCTCTTTGTTGTCTGGGTGCCTATAATGGTATCTGACACAGAGCAGACACCTAATAAATGCTTGTTGAGTATTACTGAATAATCTGCTTAGTTCATAATCATTCATGACAGCTATTTCCTAGACTGATTACTGAAATGACTGACCACGACTCCAGAAGAATGATGATCAAAGACACTATTCATCTCCTGGCAGAGAAGTGTTGAACTTAGAGCTCAGAATGAAGCATAGTTTTGGAGATGGCCAAAGAAGGGAATTTGTTTTGCTTGATTGTGCATATTTGTTATGTACAATCTTTCCTTCCTTCCTTCCTTCCTTCCTTCCTTCCTTCCTTCCTTCCTTCCTTCCTTCCTTCCTTCCTTCCTTCCTTTCTTCTTTCCCTCCGTCCCCCCTCTTTCTTTCTTTCTTTCTTTCTTTCTTTCTTTCTTTCTTTCTTTCTTTCTTTCTTTCTTTCTTTCTTTCTTTCTTTCTCTCTCTCTCTCTCTCTCTCTCTCTCTCTCTCTTTCTCTCTCTCTCTCTCCCTCCCTCCCTCCCTCCCTTCCTTCCTTCCTTCCTTCCTTCCTTCCTTCCTTCCTTCCTTCCTTCCTTCCTTCCTTCCTTCCTTCCTTCCTTCCTTCCTTCCTTTCTATCTTCAATGGGAGAAAATGGGAAGGAGGAAATAATTTTTTACTAATTAAAAAATCCGAGCATTTCTTAGGTGAAGTAGGTGTGTTTAGGTTTTCAGTGTTTTGCTTGAAGCGAAATTTTTAATGGGGGAGGGGAGATCTTGAAATTACACAATGAAAAATAACAAGGAACCTTTTGAATGATTCTGATCAATAGTTAAAACACTGAAGTTATCAAAATATAGACTCTATTCATATCTCATTGTGGCAAAGAGAAGTTACCATAATAACACATTACGGTCTTGCCAGTACAAGCATAAAGTGTGTAGGTTTCATTTCTATCTTTGTATCCCCCAGTGCCTGTCACAGTGGTGGGTGCATAGTCGAAGCTTGATCGACTGATTGATAAAGAGTATCATGTAAAGTTATGATGTTCACTAATATAATAGAAAAATACAGAGGCATAACATTTTATGCTAAGATAAATTTTAAAAAATCTCTTCAATTCTCATAACCCGTGTATGTTAAAAAAAAAAAAGCCTTATTTTAACAAACTGACTTTATTAATGGTTATTTCTTTGCAGAGGTTTCTACCTTATATTTTAATTTAAGGCTATATACTTAGGTAATTTATTTCCTGAACATCTTTTTACTTTGGAGAACCTCTGACCTGTTAAAATAAGAGCGCAGCTTTCTCATCAGTATTATCCTTTAAATACATGCTTTAACTGAAATGTGATGCCGCTCAATTAATGTTCTCTTAAGCAGAAGCAGTTCAGTTGAGTTAATCTCTCAAAGTTAACTTTTAACAAGGTCATGAATTTCACAGAAGAAATTACAGGCCCAAGGTGAACCTTTGAGCATCTTCTACAAAACCTACAGAAAAAAAAAATATAGCAGTCCTGAACAAAGGATTGTGGGAACTCCTGTCCAACCTTTCCTTTCCCTACCCAAAGCTGATGGCTATGTAGACAGTCAATTCTGCTTCCCTCCTACTTGACTCTTAAAGGTCACAATAAAGTCTACTTGACACATAATTTCTCCTTTTTCTACTTTGCTAATTTCCCCCAGTATCTTGGCCTCTGTCGATTTCACCGGGTCACCAAGCTCTAGAACTTGCCCAGATGCAGTTGGTTGTCGCTATGCTGGTTTTCTATTGCTCCCCCCACCTCTTCTTGTTTCAGGAGATATGTTCTTTTGCTCTCACCCGTTTTAGCTGAATTCACAGTAATTAGCTGGGTGGTGAATTAAATAAGTTACACCTGAGTTAGTTAAGAGCCTTAATTCTATCGCATGAGTAGGGAAACTCTAAGCTTTCACTGAACTGAAGAGCCAACTTCCCAGGTGGCTAGAGAGTAACAATGCACTCTACTCGTGAAACCCAGATGAATGAAATTGAATAATCCTTAGAGAATCCCTTCATTGGCTGGTTCCATCCTGAAGGACAGGGCCCTGCTGATCAATGTCTGGCCTTGTGTTGGTCGTAGTCACTAGAACCCTTCCATGAGATTCCCTACTCCCCAGCTACTGACAAACATCTACAAAAAGGGCAGTGAATGGATAGCGGAGTCTGGTTTTTTCTTTTTCCTTTAGACCTATGAGTTCAATGGTATAGGAAAGTCCCAGTGTGAAAACTCCATCCACTGATGCATATTGGCAACCAATCTCTACCTGATAGTCTCAGCTACTTAGGACCCAGAAGAGTTAAATTAATGTGCCCAGAGTTACATATCCAGTGTGTGTCAGAGGCAATACTCAAACCTAGGTCTTTATGACTTTCTGGCCAACACTTTATCCACTACATCTTGTTCCCTCTTGCCCTGATTCTTAACCCAACAATAGTTCTACATTTTGGCCTACCTACATCACATAGTGAAGACAAAAGTACATTTAATTGTGCTCATTTCTAAGTGGTATTGGCACGGGCATTTACATGAGGTTTGCAAAGATACAGCTGCAAACTATCAAGACCAACTTCTGAAGCATAACAAACTCCTTGCCCTTCAAAAGATCCACATTCAGTCCAATTCAACAATTCAGTATGCATTTATTTAGCACCTACTATGTCAGGTGAGGGATAGACATCAGAGATACAAAGATAAAAATTATACAGTTCCTTTTGTCAAAAAACTAAGGAAACACAACATCATTCAAAGTTATATGTGGTCATTTCCAAGTAAAGAATTTAAAACCTCCATCTTTGAACAAATGCCAATGTAGATTTTGGGGGGCCCATGCAAGGATACACTGAGATCATTGATTGTAGTTTATATCTTCCCATATTGAAAATTCTTCATCTTACCTTTAGCCTCACACGATAGGCTGGATATCATAATGGCTAGTGTTCATACAGTGTATTAAGGTTTGCAGAGTGCTTTATATGTTGTGTTATCTGAGAATCACAACTCTGCAAAGTAGGTGCTAGTATTATCCTCATTTTGCAGTTGGGGAAACTGAGGCAGGCAGAGTTTTTTTTTTTTTTTTTTTTTTAATGGCTTGCCCAGAGTCACACAGCTAAGGAGTGTCTGATTTGAACACAGGTCTCCCTAACCCTAGGTCTGGCTCTCTATCCATGGGGCCACCTAGCTGCTTCCACTGTATTCAGAGGAGGGACATTGGGTAGATCTTTAGTAATGCATTTAACTAAAGGTCTCATGAGATCCTCATAAACAAGATGGTGAAACAGATATAAAGGTGGATTTGAACAACTAAACTGGAGATGTGTTGATTAATGCCCACTGAATGACTACTTGGAGTGAGTGCCCTCCAGTGGTGGATGACAGAGTTCATACCCTACAGCATCTTTATCTGCACCTTGGAAGAAGACCTAGAAAAAGTAGAGATAAAACAAAACTGGGATAGAGATTTGAATATTGAATAAGCCTAGAGAAAAAGGGGAACTGGTTTAAAAAAAGAGAAAGGTATCAAAAATGGAATAGGAGAGAGTAAGCTTTCCATCTCTGGATATGTCCAATCCTAAACTCATTGGCTCTTTGTAGGAGATTCTGTATTGGGAATTGCTGCATTGGGTGGTAGATTGAAGGAGAGAACTTCTCAGGTACTCTTCCTGTGCTAAGATAATTATAATTTTGTAATTATAGATTTATAATTAATTAATTACAAATATCTTAAATTATAAGTTACACTCTATAATTATACAGTACTGACTTTCCTCCATGGTAAATAAGGTGCAGCCCCTAGGCAGGGGTATGCTGGAACCAGCTCAAACCCTTCTAGCTAACTGTTAATTTTCAATGTGAGAATTTACATCATGAAAATCAGCAAAACCTGCAAATCAGGGTTTGATTTATTATTTTGTGGATTGTTTACATCAGCAGCGTCAAACTCGAATAGAATCCTTGCCTGTGCATGTTGACTTAGAAAACCACATATTAACATTAGGTGTTTTGTTGTATTTTGATTTATTTTGTTAAATATTTCCCAATTAAATTTTATTTTGGTTCCTGCAGCACTCAGAAGTATCTTGGGTCCCATGTTTCACAACTCTGGTCTAGACTTAAAAAAGTGATGGAGGAAATATTAACAATACAGAAGAAACCAATAAAATTTGTTGTGTAATGAGTACATTTTTTCCTCCAGAGAGTCAGTTGTTAAACATTTACCGGAACACCTCTGCCCCTAGGTATTTATAACTATCTCTCTCTCGGTATACTATCAGGAGAACCTGTCAACTGAGAGACTATGCCCTGCTCTTTGGTAGATTATAGGATTAGTCCCAGACAATATCCTCCTATCAGACACAGATCATTTCCCTAATGTGTCTGTCTCAAGCCCACTTAGAGAGTCCTACAAAGTATAAAATGCTAGTTTACATGTAAGATACTGGGGAGCCTACTTCTGGATAAAGTGCCAGGTCTGGAGTTGGGAAAACTAGAGTTTAAATCTGGCCTCAGAAACTTATTAGCTCCATGACTCTGGGAAAGTGACTTAAACTCTATTTGCCTCAATTTCCTTGTCTGTAAAATGGGGGTGATGATAGCATCTACCTTCCAGAGCTGTTCTGAGGATCAAATAAGATAGTCATTGTAATGCACTTAGTACCTGACACACAGTAAGTGCTACGTACATGTTAGTCATTCTCCTCTTTCTCCTCCTGCTCCTCATCATTAAAGGCATGACAACCTGTGGAGAAAGACCCTTTCAAAATTTTGAAGCATGTATAGGCAGCCTATAACTCAGTGCTATTAATTCAAATAGAAAGGGATGCCTGTATATTGATAAACATTGTGTTGTATTTTTATTAATTTTATTAAACATTCTCCAATTACATTTTAATCTAGTTCAGGCAGCACCTCTACTATAACACGAACCACATGGAAAAGTGTTGGAATATTGACTGGCTGCTGAGATAGAACCTGGGGGTTTTCAAATGGTATCAGTTGTCCAAAGCTAGGTCAAGCAAGAAGAAGTCAAGGAATGCGGTAACTCTCAGAGTGAGGAAAGAGGCATTGAGTCTTTATCTCATCTCTCTTCTGGTTCCCACCACATTGCCCATGAGTACATGACTCTGATGTTGCTTCTAGCTCTATTTTTCTGTTATATCCATTCTTTCCTGCTTTCAAGTTAAGGAATGTCAGACTAGGAGGTGACCTCATAGGCTTTGAAAGGTCAGGAAGGTGAACCACCAGATTCTAGGGGATGGAGTCTACGATGGGATTTGCTGAATGCCAGATGGTGAGGATCAAAGTCCTGAGCCACCTCTTTGACCCATCATAGATCAAAACTAGAGGCATTTACGGTGATTCATCCATGAGCTATGTCAAATGTAGATGTGAACTTGGCTGGTGTGTGGTGGGGTCCTACGTAGAAATTACTTCAAGGTTGAGCCCACTTTCCCCAGGGACTGAGGTGGTTTAGGGGTGGGGGGCATTGTTCTTCCAGATGTAATGCTTTATACTTGCTATCTCGTCATAGTAAATGACACTTCGTAAAAGCTAAATAAAGTTAAGTGGTTAAATGAAATTGAAGTGATGATCAGTGTTGGTTAACACTGGGTTGAACTCACCAGAATGGGGGCTCCAGTCAACACCATTAGAGAAAGACACCCCCTGACTCCTTGAGTAGGATCCTAAGTGAGAGATGTAGCCAGTCTAGACTTGGGAACTTGACCTGTTAGTGGCTGTGAGATGAAGCCCAGAGTCTCCTGACATTAATATTCTGAGTTCTTGCCATTTGCACTAATTTCTCAGGCATCCTTTGTAAATATTCCCATTGTTTCTGTGAAATTAGCACTGGAGGGCAGAGGTTATTATACAGATCGCTAATGAGTGCTTAACATCTTCTTTAGAGATGCATAGCCGCTTACAGCAATTTCACAGTGAGGGGGCTCTATGTCAGATGTTAATAAGTGTTCTTTCTCAATTTCAGTTCACATGGTCTTATTATTTGCAACATGTTTCTCTAGTCCCAAGATGTAAGCCAGATTTGATCTTGAAGTGGACAGGGTATATAGAATTTTCTTTGTTATTCAGTTAAGTTCATCCATCGGTTTGCTTAGGCATGCATCTCTGAGCAAGAGACAAAGGGCTCATCATGCCATGCTTATCTTTGCGACATAATGTAGAGACATCAGTTTACCATGGCAGGGTGGCGTTTCCTTCTTTGTTGACAGTGGGATGTTTCACCTCTCTGACCTTGCAACATTCCCATATCTCCTTAAATGATGAGGCCTCTTCCTTTCACATCTACCTTAAGGTACCAAGAAGGAAGGAAACAGCAAGCATTTCTTGAGTGTTTACTATGCACTGATAACTGAATTTAAATACTTTACGAACATTATTTCATTTGAACCTCACAACAACCCTGGGAAGAAGGATTATCTCCATTTTGTATTTGAGAAAACTGAGGCAGATAGGGCTTAAGTGTCTTTGTCGGGATCATACAATTAGCATATGTCTGAGGGCAGATTTGAACTCAGGTCTTCCTGTGGTCCATTCAGTTTGCCGTGTAATAAGAATATCCTAAGCATTCTGTTTCTGTTTTCCTTCCTTGGGAAAGGCCTAAATATATGTCTACCATCTACTTGGCCAGTTAGCATGTTGCTAATTCTTTACTTCTTTTTTTTAAAACAGTTAAAAAAAGTTGTCAAAGTTAATCATGTGATCTCTCATTTATAGAAAAGGAGGCTAAAAACTAGAAAGAAGGGATTTGCCTGTCAGGAAGACGGGTTCAAACACCAGCTCTGCCACTTATTATCTGGGTGATAGAGGTCATCATAGTGCACTCATGTTTTCTTTCTATAGTAAGCCTTCCACAACCTCCCTTAGTTCTAGTGCCTTCTCTGTTAATTAGTTCTTATTTTATTTATTTTTCGTTTGCAACATTTATTTACACGATTTTGAATTCCAAATTTTCTCCCCATCTCTCCCCTCCCCCACCCCAAAACATGTATTCTGATTACCCCTTCCCCCAATCTGCCCTCCCTTCTATCATCCCCTTCTCTTTCCCTTATTCCCATCCTCTCTCTTTTCTTGTAGGGCAAGATAGATTTCTATACCCCATTACCTGTATTTCTTATTTCCCAGTTGCAAGTAAAAACAATTCTCAACATTCATTCCTAAAACTTTGAATTCCAACTTCTCTCCCTCCCTTTCTCCCCATTTATCCCCACTAAGAAGACAAGCAATTCAATATAGGCTATATATGTGTAGTTTTGCAAAAGACTTCCATAATAGTCATGTTGTGGAATACTAACTATATTTTCCTCCATCCTTTCCTGCCTACCATTTATTCTATTCTCTCTTTTGACTTTGTCCCTCTCCAAAAGTGTTTACTTCTAATTACTCCTTCCTTCCATTTGCCTTCCTTTCTATCATCCCACCCACCCCATTTATCCCCCTCTTCCCTATTTTTCTGTAGTATAAGATAGATTTTCATACCAAATTGAGTGTGCATGTTGTTCCCTCCTTAAGCCAAATGTGATGAGAGTTGGTTTTTGCCTCTCACCACCTCCTTTTACCCCTCCATTAATGAACCTTTTTCTTGCCTCTTTTATGAGAGATAACTTGCCCCATTCCATTTCTCCCTTTCTCCTTCCAATATATTCCTCTCTCATCCCTTAATTTTATTTTTTTGTAGATATCATCCCTTCCTATTCAACTCACCCTGTGCCCTCTGTCTATGTATATGTGTATAAATCCTCCAACTACCCAAATACTGAGAAAAGTTTCAAGAGTTACAAATATTATCTTTCTATTTAGGAATGTAAACAGTTCAACTTTAGTAAGTCCCTTATGACTTCTCTTTGCTGTTCACCTTTTCATGCTTCTCTTCATTCTTGTGTTTGAAAGTCAAATTTTCTATTCAACTCTGGTCTTTTCATCAAGAGTTTTTTAAAGTCCTTGATTTCATTGAATGACCATTTTTTCCCCTGAAGGATTATACTCAGTTTTGCTGGGTAGGTGATTCTTGGTTTTAATCCTAGCTCTTTTCACTTCTGGAATATCAAATTCCAAACCCTTTGATACCTTAATGTAGAAGCTACTAGATCTTACGTTATCCTGATTGTATTTTCACAATACTCGAATTGTTTCTTTCTAACTGCTTGTAATATTTTCTCCTTGACCTGGGAACTCTGGAATTTGGCTACAATATTCCTAGGAGTTTTTCTTTTTGAATCTCTTTCAGGAGGTGATCGGTGGATTCTTTCAATATTTATTTTACCCTCTCCGTCTAGAAGGTCAGGGCAGTTTTCCTTGATATTTTCATGAAAGATGATGCCCAGGCTCTTTTTTTGAACATGGCTTTCAGGCAGTCCCTTAATTTTTAAATTGTCTCTCCTGAGTCAATGAGATATTTCACATTGTCCTCAATTTTTTCACTCTCTTGGTTTTGTTTTGTAATTTCTTGGTTTCTCATAAAGTCATTAGCTTTCATCCGTTCCATTCTAATTTTTCAAGAACTATTATCTTCAGTGAGCTTTTGAACCTCCTTTTTCCTTTGGTTAATTATGGTCTTTAAAGCATTCTTTTCCTCATTGGCTTTTTGGGCCTCTTTTGCCATTTGAGTTAGTCTATTTTTAAAGACGTTAATTTCTTCAGTATCTTTTTAGGTCTCCTTTAGCAAGCTGTTGGCTTGCTTTTCATGGTTTTCTTGCATAGTTCTAATTTCTCTTCCCAATTTTTCCTCCACCTCTCTTACTTGATTTTCAAAATGCTTTTTGAGCTCTTCCATGGCCTGAGACCGTTGCATATTTATTTTGGAGGTTTTGGATGCAGAAGCATTGACTTTTATGTCTTCCTCTGATGGTAAGCATTGTTCTTCCTCATCTGAAAGAATGGAAGAAAATACCTGTTCACCAAGAAAGTAACCTTCTATAGACTTATTTTTTCCCCTTTTTTGGACATTTTCCCAGCCAGTTACTTGACTTTTGAGTCCTTTGTCAAGAGGAGGTTATACTCTAGGAACCTGTAAGTTCTTACTTCCTCCAAGTGGCACAATCAAGGGAGAGGAGTTTACTCCTTTCCTGGCCTGTGTTCTGGTCTGGGAGCAACCACAAGCTTTTCTGCCCAGGATCTGTGAGTATAATTCCCTCTCCAGAGCCTCCACCAGCTCTACCATGCCAGCAATCCTCCTCACCCCAGGACTGCCACTCAGGGCTGAGATTCAGAGCAGCCACTTCATTCCCCCAGAGTCTTTCAGCCAAGGGCTCCAAAAATGGATGCTGGGCCACAGTGACTTCTGTTGCCCTGGGTCCAGGGCTATGACTGGACCCTGCTCCCTTCTCACCCAGGTAAAAGAGCTTTCTCACTGACATTTGAAGCTGTTTTTGACGTTTGTAGGTTGAGTAATCTGGGAACCACAGCTGTTGCTGGTGGTGACCTGAAGCCTGCTCAGGTCCTGTCCCAGCCAAGCCACGTGGCCAAGGCTGGTCCACCCCGAACCTGGTTTGGTAGACCTTTCCTGTCAGCCTTCCAGGCTGTCTTGAGCTGGAAATCTCTTGCACTCTGTCATTTTGTGGCTTCTGCTGTTCTAGAATTTGTTTAGAGTTATTTTTTTTACTGTTATTTTATGGGCTATGGAGGGATAGCTTCTACAGGTCCTCCTTCTACTCTACCATTTTGGCTCCACCTCCCTGCCATCTTGGCTCTGCCCCCCTTATTTATCTTGCATATAGCTTGTTTGTATATAATTGTTTGTTGTCTACTCCATTAGGCTGGAAGTTCTTTGAGGGCAAGGACTATCTTTTACCTCTTTTTGTATCCCCAGAACTTAGCCTACCTGGCACATAGTAGGTTCTTAATAAATGTTTATTGATTCAGTTATTCATTCATACAAGGACCAAGACTGACAGCAAAGGTATATGAAGGACACCTGTGGGGTGCATTATACTAGGTGTGACTCTAGTCCAGGCTTGTTCTTGGCTTGGCTATTTTAATTACTCTTTAAGATTTTTGTTTCCTTTTTAGTTCTAGGAATTGGCTCTGGTTCACTCCCCTGTTGCCCATTCTCTGCCTTCATTCTTTTGCAGCTGGATCCTCTGTAGAGCATATCACGGGTGGCTTGATAACTGGATTGCAGCTATTTGAAAAATGAATTGAAAAAATGTTGATGTCAGAAGTGACCAATTACATTTGCCATTAGGGTCTTGAAAATATCCTTACTCCCTTTAGTGTTTCAAAATTCCAGAATTCAATGGGAATCCCATCTTATTTTTATTTTCCTGTAACACGCCTTTTCTTTTGTACTCATTCAGTTCCTTATATTGCTACGTTTTGAGGCCCTGCCATTTCTGGAGAGCAGAGATTAACATAGAAATTGCTAATGGGTGCTTAGTACTTTCTTTAGAGATGCATGCCCCTCCGTAGCAATCTCATTGACAGAGGCTACTGCTTTAAATGATGCCTCATATTAAATTTACATAATCTCATTATTTGCAACATGTACCCCTAGTCCCCAGAAAAATGTTAAACAGAGCTTTTATGTCCCTTTCATTCCTCAAGATATCTAGAAAAAAGAATATCATAAAACATACAAAGGCCAAGAGAATACTTGAATTTCAGCTGATGGCTTATTGATGCAAGATTTTTACATGACTGAGAATCAGGTACAAACCTTTCTATTTCTGTAGACAGGCTCAACCATCTTAATGACTGGAATGAACTCAATGCTGGTTTAAAAAAATTATTTTTAATATTAGATCTTGCTATCTCATCAAGGCTCATTAGACCACTCATAGGCCTCATCCCACCACTGACTGGTGTGGATGCTTTGACCTACTTCAGTTCTGATCCCTTAGGCAACTTGGTTAGCCCTCCCCTCCTCAATCCTGAAGGCTCTCCATATTGATGCCAGACTTAGTGAAGACACCTGGCTTGGTCTTCTACAACTTAGAACTTTCAAGCTCAAGTGATCCACCAATCTTGCTTCTCTGGTAGCAGGGACTATAGGCATGGACCCCATACTCTGTTTTCACATGTAATCATAAAGCTTTTGTATTCTTTCACGTATATTGTTGCTTGATTCCCACAGTAAACAGATGAGAGTGGCAGAGTTGTTATCATTCCTTTTATAGATAACTAGCATTTATTTCACAATTTATGGTTTGCAAAGAGCTTGATAAATACTCTCATTTCATTCTCACAACAACCCTGTGAGATGGGTATTATTATTGTCTCTGTTTTACAGATGGGAAAACAGAATTTGAGAGGAGTGAAGTAGCCTGCTCAGAGTCACACAGCTATAAAGTGCCTGGGGCAGGATTTGAATACAAGTCCAGCACTCCATCCACTAGCTGCCTAAAAGAGCAAACTGGGACTCAAAAACATTAAGGGACTTATTGACAGTCACAGAACTAGCAAATGACAGTGAAGTGCTCTCAGCTTTCCTGGCTCCTTCTTCAGCAACCTTTTCCCACTGTTGAAGTGATTAATTTGGTCTCCATAATGCTGAGATAGACTTTGGTCTTATGGAACTCAAGGAAGAAGAATCCTGCAACTCTAGACTTCCCTTCATGTCGCTGAGAAGGCAGCATAACATAATAGAAATTGTCCTGACTTGGAACCAAGAGCTCTGGGTTCAAATTCTGATGCAAACTGCCTGTGATTTTTGAATAGATCATTTAACCCTTTCAGCTCTCTTAACCTTGATAAAATGGAGGATAATAATTTTCACTTTACTTCCCTTACAGGATTGCTGTGAATAAGGTACTTTGAAACCAAAGGTGTTATAGAAACATTATTGACAAGGGGGTAGATAATAGGCATTAATAATCACAGGAAGTCAAGACTACCCCCCACCCCTCTTCCCCAAGAGGGAAAAAGGATTTTTTAAGAGTCGGGGGGGGGGGGGGGGGGGGGAGGGGCGGAGTTTGAGCAGACATGCAGAAGCATTGGAGGCAGATCCTTTGGCTTAGGATGGGGGAAAAGAGATAAAAACTACACAGTAGGATTTAAAATTCTAGGATATCCAGGAAGAGAAGGTTAATTGTTCCCACTACCAGGCTATAGCCACTAGATCCTGTTTTGTAGGTGGGTCTGTGTGGAGAATTGATCAGAGATGAAAGGATTAAGGTGGAGTAAAGTAGTTGAACTTTAGCTATATCCTGTGTTTGACGCATCATTGGCCCCTCAAGGTGTTTTTCTAAGTGTGACTGTTCCCTTGGAGAGTTCCTCTATTCTCATGGCTTCACACCTTACCACTTGGCTGATGATTTCCAAATCTGCTTTTTAGTAGGTTTTCCCTTCCATCAAAGCTCCACTTTTAAATTTCCATCTATCCAAACCAAGCTCATTACTTCTTCCTTCCATTTCCCCTGATGCTCAGTGTTGCCTCCATATTCTTGATCACTGAACTAAAAAAATGTAGAGTAAATTTTGAATCATCCCTCCCTCTTTGCTTCTTGTCTCCAGCTGGTCTTTAAGTTTTGTTGGTTTGTGAAAAAATCTGTCGGATCCATCCCTTCTATTCTATTTTCTACTATAATCAAATTACCACAGGTGTTTCTCCCCTCACTCTTAGATGACCTCATTTTCTAACTAATCTCCTTATCTCTAGCTTCTTTCTGCTTTAATCTAGACTGTACAATCTACCAGACTAATCTTTCTTAAACATTATGTTTATGATGTTACTCTCCTGTCCCAACTCCTTCCATAGCTCCCTCATTCTTCTGCCATGTTGGCTTTCAAGGTTCTCTATAGCTTGATCTCATTTTATTTTGTCCAGTCTTATTATTTCAATATGCTCCCCCTGCTCTTTCCACAGGATCTCAGAGATAGAGGGATTTCATTTTTCAGTTGAGAAAACTGAGGCTGAGAGACTGATTTAAGGATAGAATCATAGATTTAGATTTGGAAGGACCCTAGAGGTCAATACTCCATTCATTTTATGGAGCATAGAGAGGTTAAAGTGACTTCCCCCAGGTCACACTGGTAGTATTAGGTTCTATGACTCTTCTCATGGGCATTTGACTCTCAGAAGATGCCCTTGTAAGAACCACCAAGGGAGTGTGTAAACCCTTTAACCAACAACCCCCATAGTTGGCTCCTTCTGTGTAACCAATATACCCTATTTCTTGGTCTCAGGGCAGACCAGCTATGCCAGGGATTGAAAACACAAGTTCCAGGCCACCTCAGGCTTATCCATTGTGAAAGCCAGATCCAGCCCTCTGGCCTGGCTTCCCAACAATTCCTTTCTGGCCCATGCTTGAGTTTAATTGAACATTGATTCGACCCTCTGTCCAAACCATTGTCCTCGTGCAGCCTGCACAGCAGAGCACTGAAATCCGCCCTCAATAAAGAGTCTCTTCAAACCGCCTTTTGAAGCAGGCACATTCAGAGATCTGGATGCTGAACATACAAGGATGCTATGAAAATCAAATGTGTTTTATTTATAAGTCCCTGTGCACCCTCTCCCAGCCTCCCAGAGAAAAAAAGATGGAGCAGTGAGTGCAAATAATTTTTCAAATAGATCATTTTATGAATATGCCTGTGTTATTCTGTCCTTTTTAAGGACTAAAGAATCACATAAATGACAATTCCAGAAACCGTAGATTTATGACTTTTTTACTTTCCAAATATGTTGGCACAGAGTAAAAAAAAAATAAAATTTTGCAATTTCGAGAAGAGAATAATGTACTTTTTTATTAAAATGGAAATGACACACTGCTGCATATCTAAGTTGATTTAGTGTTTTTATTAGTTATATAACTGTTTTAATACCTCGCTAACTATTGCTTTCTCCCTTAAGGTTTTCATTGTTCTCATACCCTAGAAACAAATTGATAATTCTGAAAAAATAAAGTATTTCTTGGTTGTTTGCTAACAGCAGAATAGCAGTCAGTCACCACAGGGTTACTACAATGGGCACCATTATATCTGGATTCTGATCAATTTCACTATATGGGTAAGTATTATTGCCGCACACCGGAACGCCTTTGGTGTTATTGCTTGATTTTAATTGTGATTGTAAAATGTGAACAATACGCATCTTTAAACCACAATTAAACACCTGCTATACTTGTTGTCTGTTGGCGTTTAAAGATATATTGAGTATTTAAAAACTGCTGATTCAGATATTAGATCAGGAATAAAAATAGATTTAGTTGGAGAACAAATGTTTACTCCAGGAAGAACGTACAGGAAGGCTGAAGGAATAGAGGTGAACTCAGATGGAAACTTTGAAGAAAAAAAAGAAAACAGAATTGGAAGTAATAATAGCAATATTGATAACAGCTCGAATTCGTTCATATGGCTGCTGCAAGGTTTACAAAGTGCTTATATACAATATCTCATTTGAGTCTCACAGCAGCAGTGTGTAGTGGATGCTGATTGGTATCCCCATTTTACAAATGGAGAAACTGGAACTCAGAGAGGTTAAGCTTCCTGAGGGCAGAGACTATTTCATTTTTGTCAGTATCCCCACCACATGGTAGTAGTCACTGTACCAATGTTTGTTTATTGCTGGATTAAGTGATTTGTCTGTAGCCAAACACCCAGTGTCTGAGGTGGGATGCAAGCCCAGGTGTTCTTGATCAGGACCAACCAACAAGCATTTATGAAGCACCTATCAGGTCCTAAGCATTGTTCTGGAAATACACAAACAGAAATGGAGCTGTTCCTGCCCTCAGGGAACTTGTATTCTCTAGGGATAACAGGATTTGTATACATAAATATATATGAAATATATAGACAAAAAGAACCAAGGCAATTCTCTCCATTATGCCAGGTAAATGGAGGAATTGTTTAGGACATTTCTTTTCTCTTTCTCTCCAGGTACGATAATAGCTGCTGGTATTTATATAGCCCTGTAAGGCATATAGTGTGAAACACTTTATATCCATATATATACATGCACACAGATATATAGATAGATCTATATATAAACATATAAAATCTTAGTTAACCCTCACAAGAAATTCATGAGGTACAGAGTTTTTGAGTTATTATACCTGTTGTACAAAGAGACTAAGGCCCAGAGAGGTCAAGGAACTCTGCCCCCATGATTTCTATAGGACTCCAACTAGGCTTTCTAGGGACTCCAGGTTTGATGTTCCTCCCACTGAACTACTGATAATTTCTCTCAGCAGCAGGTGGCTGTCCCTTTGTTTGTCCACTGACAACTTAACAATGGAGGTCCTGTCAGGAAACACCTGTCCAGAATAAATGGGCCATTGAGGAAGGAAGCAATGGAGAGTTTATGAGGAGCAGGAGAATTGAGTCAGGATAAAGAGGGACAGGGCTTTTTTCTAGATTGAGTTCTCAGACCAAGTCTATTATGAAAGATTCATTGCTTGACTTGGGACTTGAAGTATTAAACATGCAGGCATAAATGATGTAATATCTTTTGAAATCCATATTCCAAAAATATTTATTAAATACCTACTATGTGCCAAGTTGGGCAGCTAGGTAGCACAGTGGACAGAGTGCCAGATCTAGAGTCAGAAAGACTTACTGTTCTGAGTTCAAATCTGAATTATAAGCAGTGTGACCCAGGCAAGTCACTTAACCCTGTTTGCCTCAGTTTCCTTATCTGTAAAATGAGCTAGAGAAGGAAATGGCAAACCACTCCAGTAACTTTGCCAAGAAAACCCAAATAGGGTCATGAAGAGTCAGACATGACTGAATAACAACCACATGCGCCAGGTACCATGCTTGGCACTGAAAATACGAACACAAAGGTGAGATAGTACCAGATTTCAAGGAGCTCATGTTTTGTGAGGGTGAAGGTAAATGCCTTGGAGGAGGGGGGTTTATAATAGCTTTATAGTTAAGTAAATACAGGATACATACCAAGCACATATAAAAATGATCTGGGATTGGAGTTAATGACAGCAAGGATTAAGAAAGACCACTTAGAGATGGCGTGGTTTAAAAGGGACAGAGGATCCAGGAGGTGGCAGTAAGGAAGGAGAACATCCCAAACATGACGGGCATGCCAAGGAAAGGAAGGCAAGGAAACACGAGACAGGATGCTACACACTACTATTCTGGTGTCCACGGTACGCTGGTGTAATGGACTAACATATGCATCAGGGAATAATAAAAAGTCTCTTGTTAAAGTTCAGATTGCTGGACATGGAGTCAGGATCCAGTCTGAGAGCTGTGTGACCCTGAGCAAGTCACTTAACCTCTGCCTGCCCCTGTGTCTTCATCTGTAAATGGGAATAAGAATAGTGCATTCCCTCCTAGGGTTGTGAGAATAGAGAAGGCTGTATTTGTAAAGCTCTTTGCAAATCTTAAAGCTCTATTTAAATGCTAAAGTATTGTTATTGTTTGCTGTCCAGGTTGTTCATGCTCTCACCTGCCTCAGTTTACCTTATGCTACATATACTTGATATATGTGCAAAGATCTGTGAACTTATTTTGAAAAATGTTTTGGCAACCATTTCAATGTAATTAGTTTCCTTTGTAATTTGATTTCGTTTTATGCATCTAAAAACATGATTCTGACAAGGGTACCCTAGACTTCACCTGACTGTCACAGAAGGCCATGCACACGAAAGGTGAAAACCCCCTGGTATCTGGCTTGTGTTCTGCCTTCCCCGCCCCGCCCCCCCCTCCACTCCTTAGTAGAATACAAGCTCTGGGAAGGCCGGAACACTCTCATTTTTATCTTTGTACTCTCAGGGTTTTGTACACTGTAGGTAGCTAATAAATGTTTATGGAATGTAATTAGATCATTTAAGCTTTTCTTTTTTTTTTTTTAAATAATTAAGGCATTGCTTTAATATACATTTATAAATCTCCTGTTTCTTTTATAGATATAAATTTGTAGATACAAAATGAACTTTCAAACTGTCTGATAAGATCTCTGTGAAATTAAATAACACCCTCTCCAAAAGACTGTGAATTATCCAATTGGTATCTAAACCCATACTGAAATAATATGCAAGGGAAAGATACCTATTGAGCTCTTGAACTTGGAACACAGTCCATAGCTGGGAAACAATTCCATTCTGTTGTCTAATTATTACACTGGAAAGTCTTGAGCTCTTTATATTCACAACCTGTCACCAATTTACCCTGTGGCCTTGGGCAAGACATCCCTTCTTACTGGATCTCTGCTTCCTCAGCAGCATGAGGGAGGTGAAAATATCCTGGGTCTTCCCCATGAAATGGTTCACTCCAGAGTCAGAAGTTTTGTGCCTAAGACTATTCACAGATGTTTAGAAAATCATCTCATTTTTAAGATATTCTCACATACTATGTAGTCCCAGGTAATGACATGGACCATAAGGATGGCGCTGATAGGCTCCAGAGCGATCCTGATAAACAGTTACCATCAAGCACTGTAAGAGCAAAGGGGACAATCTGAAAATGGAATAGTGGTAATGCTAATGTCAGGGATGTATTGCTGGCTTTTGTGTCAGTTGCCCTTTTCTTAAATGAATTTCATTGTAAGGATCCCATCACAACTGATAACCTGACTACCCACGACCACTGGACCTCTAAGAGAATCAAGAAGAGTTCAGAAGGTGCTGCCAAGGACTCAGTTGTTGCTGACCTGATGACACAATCAGGGAGTTTAAGACCTCAGGCAGTTTCCAGCACAGTCCAATGCATGAGAGTTTTGCCAGGGGCACACACAAAAATAGGGAGAAAAGGGAGGCAAGAACAAGCATTTATTAAACACCTGGTGATTAATAATATACAAGGCACTGTGCTAAGTGCTTTACAAATATTATCTAATTTGATCCTAAAAATAGTCACACAGGGAGTCAGTTTATGATGCTCAACTTATTTCCACTTGTTCCTTCTGGGAGCATGGGCATGTGAACCTTGTCTCTGAAGGTCCTTTTCCTCATCTGCAGAAAGAAGAGGTTGAACTAGGTTATATTCAAGGTCTTTTCCAGGTTTTTCAAAGATCTTTAAAAAATTCGATTGTCTTATCACAGTTATGTAGGGAGGATAAACTTTGCACCCTGGCACACCCTGAGGTATAGTCAATAAAAATGCCCTCCCTAGGTGGACCAGCACACTTGTCTTATGTTCTTTGCACACTCATGGATTCTGTGATCTTACGGTCCTATTTAACATTCATTTCACCATAGGTAGTTGATAGCTTTTAGTCAGCATTTGTGAGTAACCCCACATAGCAATGGGGTCCCCTTTAACTCTCTAGGCATTTCCTAGACAACAATGAAGAATGTGACCAACAACCCTTCAGTCTACTTGACTGAGGATTGAGAAAAGACCTTTAGATTTGCCAGTTAAGAAATTATTTGGTAACTTTGAAGAGGCAGTTTCAGTTGAATGATGAAGTTGAATACTAATCACAGATACTACATTTATCAAATTTTAAGATGTAAGAAAAGCTTGTAAATATCCTGACATATTGAATAACAAAACAGGGTTCTGAAAAGATGCAATCAGGCTAGAATGTTGGGCTGAATCTAAGAAGAAATATAATAGGAATAAGTGTAAAAGCCATACACTTATATTCAAAAAATCAGTTTCACAACTATGAAATGGGGAAGGTGTGTCTAGACAACAGTCAGTTGTCTTTGAACATGAACAAAGACTGTGCATGAGGAAGATCCAGGATATCTTTGCCTTCATTATGCTGATAAGGATGCAGAGACACAGTAAGGAGGGATGTCTTCCCAAGGCCACAGAGTAAATTGTTTATAGGTTGTGAATATAAAGAACTCAGGGTTTTCCAGTGTAATAATTAGACAACAGAATAGAATTATTTTCCTAGCTAGGGACTGTGTTCCAAGTTCAAGTGCACAATAGGTGTCTTTCCCTTGTATCTTATTTCGATATGGGTTTAGATTAGATAATTCCCAGTCTTTGTGGAAAAGATTAGGAGCTTTTTGTATAAAGGAAGCTCTGCAGGAGTCTGTAGGGTGATACTGCAGTCTAATATTTGGATGGATCTGG
Source organism: Notamacropus eugenii (assembly GCF_028372415.1). Classification (NCBI taxonomy): domain Eukaryota; kingdom Metazoa; phylum Chordata; class Mammalia; order Diprotodontia; family Macropodidae; genus Notamacropus; species Notamacropus eugenii. The sequence goes on along the minus strand of NC_092874.1, from coordinate 36,225,821 downwards.
GATCTCCCCTCTGATGGGACAGATTGCCCATCATCCTTACCTTTTCTTCATTTGTGCTTATCTGTGTCTTCCCACAATCTTCCATCAGGGGTCACCTAATGAATCAGAGAATAATGAGGTCTGGTACCATGTTGGTCGGCTGTTATCATCCCTCACTTTTGCCACATGACCAACCCTTTTCCTTTTCCAAGTGTACATCTCTCTGATAGCATTTACCTATCTTTCCAATTCATCATTGTAGTGTACCAGAGTATAAGGCAGTTAAAATGGCTAATGCTTCTTAGTCTACATTCATAGACACAGTGTCCAGAACAGGGAAGATGCTACTACTACTGTATACACTCTTCCGCAGTATTGTATTCATTTCTGGTCATCCTATTTTTAGGACATTGAGAAGCTGGAAAATATCCAGTGGAGGACAATCAGGTTAATCAGGTTAACCATCCAATGGCAGCTAGGTGGCACAGTAGATACAGCGCTGGACCTGGAGGCAGGAAGACCTGAGTTCAAATCTGACCTCAAGCATTTCTTTGCTGTGTGGCCCTGGTCAAGTCATTTAACCTTTGCCTGCCTCAGTTTCCTCATCTGTAAAATGAAGAGGATAATAATGACACCTACTGGTGTTGTTTTGAGGATCCAATGAAGTAGGATTTGTATAGTTCTTCTCAGACCTCACAACGCTATGTAAACACCAGCAATCAGGATCATGATCAAGTAGAGAAGTTTTAGCTTAAAGAGGAGAATTCTCAGAGGAGGTGTGACAGCTGTCTTCAAGTATTTTCTGTGTGGAAGAAGGGTCAAGCTTGTTTTGTTGGTCCTGGGCCTGATGATTGCAAGTTGTAGAGCAGTGAACTAAATCTAGGTGGAAGAAAATCTTCCTTAATAATGACAGTGGAAGGGGCAATGGAGAGCCTTGAGGTGAAGGCTAGATTTGCTGTCGGGGATGTTTTAGAGACTGAGATCTAATCAGGAACTGGTTAGACTAAGTAGTCTCAGAACTTCTCCAATAACCCTTTCAGTTTTGAGGTTCCATGATTTCCAGACCATATGCGATGTTACCAGAGGGAAATCACTGAACCTTTGGTTTGATCCATCAGTAAAATAGGAGTCCCTTTCCTCTATGCATTTTCTAGGGATCATTGGGAAAATTGATGAAATAAAATTTTTGAAGGACTTGGAAATCTTAATTTTCTTTGAGGAATCTCTCCAATGTCTCATCGAACCTTTCTGTTCATGAAAGTAATTCTTGAGTTGGTAAAAAGAGCCAGATATGATCAGGGTAGAATTTTTCAAGTGATTCTCATTAATATCATGCATTTACCTCAACTCTTGGCTTGTTATTTTGATATCTACCAGAGATCCTTGTGAGACATATGAAAGGTTTTCTTTACTGGCCTTTTACCTTGTCTGGACTGTCCAATGTTGAAGGTATTTAAACGTGTTTATTGGTCAGTCTCCTGCTATACAGTAAGAAGTCAGAAATACCATGTCCTTAATCCAAGAGAAGATGATGAAACCTCAGAGTTACAATTAGCAATTCTTTCTGTCTGGTACAATGAAGAACAAATGACCCTTAGGCTGAGTGGCTGGCTAGGAAGGAGAAGCACTACTATGTGCTACTTAATTGTTTTGGTGCTTCTGGAGGAATGTTAGTGCTGCAAGTACCCTTTACATGATTTTGCCCTGGTTCAAAGGTCTGGTTTTCCTGCCCTAGTTATAGCTCTGTGGGCCACCACCCTGATTATTATAAAGATTTTAATGGCCTCATTTTCATATTAACATGACTAATTATGGTACTTGGTTATGGAGGGCAAAATACCATTTACTAATGAAAATAAGACTGAATGATGGCTCAAAATTACATGATTGGTTTGTTTCCTCAAACACCTGAATGAGAAAAAAATCCTATTTAGAGAAAGGGCTCTTTGCTGCAGTAAGATCTTCCTTAGGAAATCACGCCTCACTACAAATAAATCATTTAAATGTGATATGTCTGCCTCATAGACTGTCTTGGCTACCAGAATATTTTCTTGTCAATCTTCAGTAATGTGTTCTGTCATGTGGGCACCTCCTGGGAATGAAACAGTTTTATCCTTAAAATTTTTATGAGATCAACTCCTTTCTATCCAATGGCCAGTCATCGAATAGCATTATTAATACAGAATAAATAACATACAACTGAATTAGAGGACTGTAATTCCACTGAGAGTTTCTACACTTTTAAGTTAATTTAATGCTTATGAAAGCTAGGTGGCTGACAGTCCTGAAGGATGAAGTATTCTTTTTAACCTAGAGTTGAGTTACTAAAGGATAAATTTTCTACCAAAAGCTCAGCTTCGCTTTGAGGTGAGTGTTGCTATGGAAAGAGGACTTGAATAATGGGTCTTCACCCTTTGGGTCTCAATAGAGAGAACCAGAGTGAGCAAAGTCTACCAGAGGAGCTATCAACCATTTGATCAGAAATGAAGTTATTATGTTCCAGAAACTGTGCTAGGTGGTACTCATAGAAGTACAATCAGCAAAACAATTCTTACTTTTGAAGCATTTACTTTCTAATGGTGGACATAGTGAGTTCATATAGAAGAATATGTATAATAAGGATAAAGCAAATACATAGAAATCAATACAAAGTAGTTAGAGAAGGCCCTGGCTATTGGGAGCAAATGCTTCACGTCCATGGTGGGGCTTGATTCGTGCCTTGAAAGAAAAGAGAGATTCTGTGAGGCAAGGCAGAGTGGAGGAGAGAGCACATTCAACCAGGTTGGGAGAAAGAAGATGGCCCCCAGAGTATCTTCAACTCTGAGATTCTAATTTGGATTTCTCTTGATATTTTCTGAGTATTTTAGGATATGTGACACATTGACAATGAAAGAGCAGTGTATTAGGATTTGGGGGAGTGTGGTTCTGATTTTTGTCTCTATTATTAATTATATAACCTTGGATTCTTATCCCAGTTACCTTCTCAGAGACTCAGTTTCCTTATCTGCAAAGTGGGAAAGATAATATGACATACCTCACAGGATGCTTGAAAGGTATAATAGATGTGAAAGTACTTTGCAAAGTACTCCCTGCCTCACAGTGCCTTTCATTATTTAACTACCAAAGGCATGGATAGCTGCTGACCCAGTCATGGTCATCTCTTAGGATCTGGGTCTGGGAGAGTCCTGTTCTCATTTTAGTATTTTGTATATGTTCTAGAGGGAAGAAATGCTGAGTAAGCGAGAGCTTCCTATGGGTCTCAGAAGATAATAAACTTCTATAACTTAACTTTACCTCTTTCTGGTAAAAAGAAAACTCAAACTCAGTCTCAAAGCTCATGTAGATTTGTTCATTTTTCTAATCAAGAATAAGCTTATATATATTGATGATCTCCAATTTCTCTTCGAGCTTGCTGTATTTCAGTGAGCCCCAATTGTGAATTTAGCAAAATGGAGTTGGATTTTCACAGACAAAAATGCCTGTATACTGCATGTTGTCATTTACTTTTTACTTAGAAAAAAATAAGCACAGAAAGAATACGTAATAATAAAAGAACACTGCATAGTGGGTGTATGCAAAGCAGTTGTGGGTACACTGACCTCCTAAACCCTGGAAGTGTCCTAGACTGGAGAGAAGTGGCTTTGGCAGCTTAATTTGAGTTTGTTTCATTCCCTATTGCTTCTCCCCTTATTTTTGGTTAATTACGTGAACTATTTTCCAACAATCAACCATGCTCATATTTCTGGTAAGAGTTGAACTTGGTTATGGTGAATTTTTTTTTCTGAATATAATGGTATTATTTTTCACATAAGAATTTTATTTAATTTTTTTGCATCAATATTCAATGATGAGACTAGTCTGTAGTTCTCTTTTTCTGCTTTGTACCTGCCTAATTTTAATAATAGAATCATTTTTGTCTCCTAGAGGTAGTTTGATAGTGTATCCTCTATCTCAATTTTTAATAATAATTTTTGTAGCATAGATATTAATTCTTTAAATATTTGATAGAATTCACACATAAATCCATTTGACGCAGAGCTTTTTATTTTAGTAGTTCATGGCTTCTTTGTTTCATTTTGCTGACTGTGTTCTTTAATATCTTTGTTTCTTATTTTGTTAGTCTGGATATTTTGTATATTCTTAAGTACTCATCTACTTCCCTTATATTCTAGGTTTTTCTAGCATATAATCATATACAATAGTTTCATGATAATCCTTTTTATTTCTGTTGTGAGTTCACTATGCTCATTTTTTATTTTGATAATTTCATTTATTGCATTTGCATCTCTAGAATAAAGTAGTCTCATTCGGAGTATGTGACTAAAAATTCTTGGTGATTGGTGTATTTTTCTTTCTTTTTCTCATTTAAGTAAGAAAGCAGTGTAGTTAGAGGGAAAGAATACTACCTCTGGAGTCAGAGGAGCTGGGTTCAAGTCCTGTCTCTTATGCTTACTACCTGGATATCATCCAGTAAGTTACTTAACCTCCCTGGGCCTCAGTTTCCTTCTCTGTAAAATGAAGGGCTTAGAGTACATGACTTTCATTTTCTCACTCAATTCTGGGTTTATGACTGAGAAGGATTGGTCAGACAGGTAAAGGAAAAGCACAGTAGACATGTACAAGGTGCAACGTAATGAAAATTCAGAGAAAAGAGATTACTTAGTGGGAAAGGGTAGTAAACAATGTCAAATACTACAGAAAGGTTAGGAAGGATGACTGAGAAAATGATATAAGATTTAATAACCAAGTCACTGCTTAATATAATATTAGAGAGAACATAGAGAGAGAACATATGTATATATATAACATATAATATAAAATAATATATATAATATAATAGCCTTAGAGAGAACAAGTTCAGTTGAATGTTGAGTTCTGATGTCAGATTATAAAGAGTTGTCTAAGGAGTAGAAAAAGGAGTATAGTTGATTTTTGTTGTTGTTGTTGTTTAGAATTTGACTGTGAAAGAGAGGAGAAACAGGAAGACAGCTTGAGTTGATGGTAGGGTCAATTAGATAATAGATCAGGAATCTAGTAAGGAGGTAAGTAGTGTAGTGTTATGGAAAGTTCAGGAATCCATACAAAGAAATCCCATAATAGGTCCTGGGAACCAGTAGCCAGAAGGAGTCTTTGACAAATTCTTTTGATAGTTATATGTCTCCCGTTAGTTAAGGAATCAATCTTTAAGTATAGATAGTTTGGGGAATGTGGATTGGAGGTAAATAGGGAAATCTACTTATTAGTAGGGTAGTTAGGATTAGTAGGATTGCCAGGATTATTTGGAGTTTGTTTATGATGGGGAAGTGAGAAAGATATTCCTGACTCTACTTCGTACTTTCCCTTTTCTAACTACTTTCATGCTTATTTTCTGTAGTAAGTTTTTGAGTGGAAACTGTTTCACTTTGCATCTGTTCATGTCTTCTCCATATACAACATTTTCATCATTTCTTATAGCACAGTAATATTTAATTGATCCATGTACCACAATTTGTTTAGCCATTCTGCAATTGGTGCACATCTACTTTATCTCTAGACCTTTGCCACTACGAAAATTGCTGCTACAAATAGGGTCCCATTCTTTTTTGTTATTGACTTCCTTGGGATCTTTGCCTAATAATGGGACCTCTAGGTCAAAAGATATGGAAATTTTAGTCATTTTATTTTCATAATTCCAAATTTCTTTCCAGAATTGTTGAAGCAATTCCCAGCTCCATCAACAATCTATTAGTGTGCTCATCTTTGCACAACTCTTCCAACATTCATTATTTTTCTATTTTGTCATCTTTGCCAATTGGCTGGGTGTGAGCGGCAATTTCAGATTTGTTTTGTTGTAGATGTCTCTTGATGACAGGAAACATTCTTTCATATGGTTGTTAATAGTTTGCTATATTTCTGAGAATTATTTGTTTATATTCTTTGACCTCTTATCTATTACAAATTACTTTTGATAAGACAAAACAAAATATGTATTTTCAGGTTTAGTTATTGAGTTCAGTTTTTTCTGATTCTTCCTTATATAGTCTGTTTCACTGTTCTACTTTTTAACCAGTAGCATCTTAGTTTATTAATTACTACTTTATAATACGATTCAAGCTCTGGAAGTGATATTTCTCCTCTATACCTAGTTTTTCATTGTTTTCCCAAGTATTCTATGTTTTTTGTTCCTCCAAATAAATCTAGGTATTATTTTGTCCACTTGTAAAAAAATATTCTCTTGGTAGTTTGATATTAAATTTATAAATAATATAGAATTGGCACCCTTATTATTTTGTCAAATTCTAGTCATGAACACTGAATATCTTTCTAATTATTTAAGTTCTTTATTTGTTTAAGCATCATTTTGTTACTGTATCTAGTGGCTACTGAGTATGTTCAGGTAGACTGATTCCCAGATATTTTTTGCATGCTGTAGTTATTCCGAATGGGGCTTCTCTTTCCGTGGTTTCATCACTGATTTTCCTACTACTATATGGGGCAGCTAGGTGGCACAGGGGCTAGAGTGTGAGACATGGAAGTCAGGAAGACCTGAGTTCAAATGTGACCTCAAACACTTACTTAGTTGTGTTACTCTGGGCAAACCACTTAACCTTGTTTGCCTTAGTTTTTCACCTGTAAAATGAGCTAGAGAAGAAAATGGTAAACCACTATAGTATCCTGACCAAGAAAGCCTCAAAATGGAGTCAGTCACAAAGAGTCAGCCATGACTGAAACAACTGAACAACCACAGATTGTCATATGGAAATGTTGTTGATTTTTGTGGATTGATTTTGTAGTATGCTACATTACTAAGAGCTAAGTATATTTTAAAACTGTTCTTGAGTATATAAATTCCAAATCTCTGGAGTGAAAGGCAAAAGACAATAGCATAAGATGAGTTTGTTAAAATAGCAAATTGATTTAAATTGTGTGTGGTAGCAGAGCTCAGAAAGGAATCCTGGATTTGTCAAATAACATTATACCTCCACATATCTATATTAGGCCATAACCTATAACTTTTTTTTATAAATTCCTTTCAAAGTGAAAATATCAGAAGGTATATCTGTTTCTATCTTTACGCCCATCAAAAAGACAAGATAACAATTTCATATCAGTATCTTCTAAAGGATGACTTTGCATTTCAAAACAAGACATGCCATTCAAAGCCCGGGTGAATCTTGTTTAAAAAACAGACAAACAGACAGACAAACCATTAGTGGACTGTGAAACTGTAGAACAATTTTCTATATTGTTCAGATAACTGATTTCTGAACATGGTCTACTCCCTGAACAGTTTACAGTAATAATAAAATGAGAGGTCTTCAAGTGAAGATTGGAAGACTGTTTGGTGGGTACATTGTAGAGTTATTTCTAGAAAAGGCATGTATTAAATTGAATGACTTCTGAGGTCTCTACCAATGCTAAGATTTTGTAAAATTAAAATTGCATAATTCTGTAGACTGTATGTTTAACTTGATGCCCTATATTAAATTCAAGGTGTTTAATATATAAAGATGCTGGCATTTTAGTAAACAGACCAAAACATATAATACATATATGTATATATGTCACATGTACACAATAAATACATATGCACAATATATGTGTTTATATGTTGGTTTGGCTGGTTGGTTGTTGTCCTTCATTCTTAAAGAGGACCAAAATGACATAGCCATGATGCAGTAAAATTTCAGTGTGTCTGACTGTGGCTGATCAGACCAATACAAGCTCAGAATGCTTTACCACAGGTTGGGCACAGATAGTCCATGTGAATATTTGGGGTGGGCATTTCAAATTTGTGCATCCTATGTTTACTTTGTGCTGTCTCCATTCTGCTTTGCTCATAGAGTACAGCACCTTTTCTGATGTGGGCATGCCATGCAGAGCAATCCTATGCCAGTGTTGCACAATGTTGAACAGTCAAATCCAAAGTTCTTGAGAGAGACCTTGAGATGGTCTTGTATCACTTCTTTTTATCACCATGTGATCATCTGCCCCATGCAAGTTCTCTATAAAATAGTCTTTTTGGCAAGCATACATTTTGCATTTGAACAACATGGCCAGCCCCTTAGAGTTGCGCACTCTGAAGCACAGTTTGAATGCTTGGCAGTTCAGCTAGAGCAAGGACTTCAGTGTCTGGTACCTTATCCTGCCAGGTGATCCTCAGAATCTTCCTAAGACAGTTCAAATGGAAGTGATTCAGTTTCCGGGCATGGCGCTGGTAGACTGTCCATGTTTCACAAGCATATAACAATGAGATCAGCACAACAGCTCTGTAGACCTTCAGTTTGGTAGTCAGTCTAATACCTCTTCTCCCCCAGACTTTTCTGTGGAGCCTTCCAAACCCTCACTAACTCTGGCAATGTATGCATCAACCTCATTGTCAACGTGTGCATCCCTGGAGAGTACACTACCAAGGTAAGTGAACTTATCCACAGCATTCAAAACTTTTCCATTTGTTGTAACTGATGGTTCCACGTAGGGATGGTGTGATGGTGGCTGATGGAGCACCTGTGTTTTCTTGGTGTTAATTATTAGGCCAAAATTAGCACAGGCAGCAGAGAATTAATCCCTATTTTGCTGCACCTCAGCTTTAGAGGCTGCATTGAGTGCGCAATCACCTGCAAACAGAAAATCATGCACCAACACTCCCTCCACTTTGGTCTTAGCTTGTAGCCTTTTCAAATTGAAGAACTTACTATCAGTACGGTAGTTGACCTTGATGGCGTGTTCATCCTCATTGAAAACATTTGACAACATGGCTGAAAACATCATGCTAAAAAGCATGGGAGCAAGTACACAGCCCTGTTTCACTCCACTGATAACTGGAAAGGCACAAGAGCATTTTCCATTATCCAGAACCCGGGGCAAACATGCCATCATGAAATTGATGTACAATACTGATGAACTTCTCCGGGCAACCAAATTTTGACATAATTTTCCATAAGCCTTCATGACCAACAGTATCAAAGTACCAACAGTATCAGATATACAAATGTTGTGTACAGACCTCTGTTCTGCCCCTGGCATTTCTCCTGGAGTTATCAGGCAGCAAACACCATATTGATTGTTCCTCGGCCCTTTCTGAAGACACACTGGCTCTCAGGTATATGACCATCTTCCAGGTGAAGGATCAGTCTATTAAGGAGGACTCTAGCAAGACTTTTGCCAGCCATGGCTAAGAGTGTTTATATGTATAACTGTGTACATTGATGTGTGTATATGTATACACACACTTAAGCATTGTAGCCTTCCAGCTAATTGCATCGAGAAACTTGGGGTCATTGTTCAAAATGTTGTTACATCTTTTTGGAAATGGTCATTGGAAAGAATCAATCAGCCACGTAAGAAAGCCAGTCTCTTTATTTTATAGACACACGTTATTTTTAAACCCCCAAAGTTTCGTCATATGCTCAACTGTTCAGACTGAATTGCAATTTATTTGTACTTTAAAAAAAATTCAGCTGTTTGTCTTTGTTTTCAAAGAGGATCAGTGACATCGTGGGTGATATCCTGACTAGTATGTGAGTTAGATCTAAGTGAGTCAGAATTGTGCAAAGCTAGCCTCATTCTCTTCCAGAGTCATTGAAGTCCTATGGTAGGACAAATGTTAAGATGACTGGTGATGGCCTGGGATGCGGGGGATGACACGGTTTATCCATGCTCTAAGCACTGCACAGCGCCTGCTTCAGCTGCCTTCATGACTGTTGGAACAAATTGTTCCCAGACTGTCAAAGGAAAATGATTTTGAACCACTGAGGAATTTGCTTAAAAAGGTCTAGCTTAGGCACAGAGAGCTCCAAAAATATTTCAAGGTATGCCATCTCTCCAAGATTTCAGAACATGTACTGTTGGAATATGTGAGAAAGTTCCTCACCTGGACTCCCTACACTTATCACGTCCCAGGTCTAGTTAAATAAAATCTCTGCCTTATAAGGATAGTTTGAGACTCAGGTAAGATAATATGCAAAGTGCTTTGCAAATCTTAAAGCGTAATATGAATGCCACTTTTTGTTGTCTTAAAAGTCCTGCTATATTTGTTTTGTTTTTTTTTTTAACCAGACTTGGTACCTTATAGTTTTACCTCTTGTGCTTTAGCTTTGGCTGGAATCAGGTTTAACATAGTTTCGTTTCATGCTCAAACACTGGCTCGCTTTGTGCCATGAGCCCATCCATTTTTTGTTTCAATTTTTGTACGTGAATAATAATTCTGAGTAGGAAGCAAGGTCTATGATGGGCCTTGTGCTGTTGGGATAAAACGTTATATAAATACAGTACATTATGATTCATGCACGTGCCCCAGAGTTAGCACCAAATCTACCCTAGGGACAAGAATATCTGTCAGTATTCTTGAAATTATATGGAATGGAATAACAATGCTATACCCCACTGAAGGAAATGAAGACCTTAGTTTTTTTTTTCAATTCTATAAGGGTAAAAGGGCTTCTCTCAGTCTCTAAAAATGAAAAAGCAAAGTCATTTAGAGCTTATAGCTTACATGGACTAGAGGTTATTCAGTATTGGTTGTCACTTCCTGAGGATAATATAGTGATATCTATTAATTTGGGAGTTTGAATGTTAAAGAATGCGCCTGAATGACCTATTATCTTCTGATTGGTCTTATTGCCCATACTTTAGATTAATTCTGTCATTGAGGCTGCTCAGATCCCAGACTGGCCAAGTTCTGATTTAGTTCTCCATTTCCTAGATAAAACCTTGCTGAAAGAAAATGGTTTTCTTCTTTCAGTCTTGCTCTCAGGTAACGGGACAGAGTGAAGTAGAAGATATGGACAGTGATTATTCAGGGTGATAAAGATTTTACAAGCATCTTGAGATTTGAAAAACAAGTATTAAAAAAACAACCCAACAACCTGTCTACCAACCATGGGAAGACTGACATGAACAGATACAGAGTGAAGTAAGCAGAAACAGGAAAATGCTACATATCACAACTCGAATGAGAATGACAAAACCTCAACTGAAGGCTATGCAGCTCTAAGGACTGAGCTTTTCCTCTAATAAAGGATGAGAAAATGCAACTCCCTTTCTTCTTTGTAGATGTGGAGGACTCTGGTTATAGGACATTGTATACACTCTCAGACTTGGTTGATTTGCTGATTAGTTTTTAAAAATATTCTCCCCCTCCACCTTTTATTTCCCCTCTGATATAAGACATGGTTTTTATAATACACAAATGGTATAAAAATAAAAAGGTATCAATAAAAATTAAAAAATGAAAAGCAAATTTATCTACAAGGCCAAATTAAATTTTTTGTTTACTTTTCTTTTGTTAAGCTATGTTTTTCTTAATTTAATGGTGACCTCTAAAGGTATAAGAAGATACTAGCAATTCATTGCTATATATGTGATCAGGTCTGGTCCTGAATGTGCTCAGGTAGCTGTACCCAAGTGGAAACATCCTATCTGGTTGCTTTCTCTTTTGTAGAAAGAAGAGGCAGTTTCATAGGAGGCAGCTAGAGTAGGTAGCAGAGTCCTCGACCTGGAGTCAGGAAGACCTGAACTTGAATCTTGCCTTAAGCATTTACTAGCCTAGTGAACCTGAACTGGTTAGTTAATTTCTTAGTATCTTCAACTGCATGACAGGGACAATAACGGGCACGTCCCTCCCTGGGTTATTGTGAGGATCAAATGAAGTAAAGTTTGTAAAGTGCTTAGCATGGTGCTTAGCACGTAGTAGGTGCTTAATAATTGCTTGTTTCCTTCCTGAAGTCCTCCGATGGGAATCTTTCTTGATTTTTCCAGCTGTTTGCGTTCTCTGGTCGTTCCTTCAAATTTGATTTTATTCTCTATATTTTATACATCCTTCTTGTGTTCATGTTGTACTTCCTTATAATTTACATGGTAGATGCAAACTCCCTGAGGACAGGGATGATCTGGTTTTTGTCTTCACATCCCTAGTCCTTAAAAGAATATCTGACACACAGTTTATTGTTATTCAGTCGTTTTCCATTGTGTCTGACTCTTCATGACTCCATTTGGTGTTTCCTTGGTGAAGATACTGGAGCAGTTTGCCATTTCCTTCTCCAACTCATTTTATAGATGAGGAAATTGAGGTAAACAGGATACAGTGACTTGCCCAGGGCCACTCAGCTAAGAATTGTCTGAGGCCACATTTGAATTCAAGATTTCCTGACTCCAGGGGTGATGTTCCATCCATTGCACCATCTAGCAGCCTCCTGACCAGTATAAGTGACTCGCCCACATAAGCTAGTGTGACTTGTCACACAACTAGTGTCTGAGGTCAGATTTGACCTCAGGAAGATAAGTTTTTTTTGACTCTAGACCTGGTACTATATCCACTGAGCCACTTTGCTGTGCCCTAACACATATTAGGGTACTCAACAAATTTTTGAACTGGATCGAATTAAGTAGATTGGGTCTGGGTTAGCTCCTTACCTGAATCTGGTATCTTGGGTGACAGAATTATCCTTCAGGATGCTAAGAGCTACCTCAACATCTTCCTCTCTTTATATGACATCTCATTGTCTTTCAGGATGGTTGTGATTTGCCCAAGGTGACATAATTAATTTGTGAGAGAACAACAGTTAGACCCCAGGTGTCCTCATCTAGTCTTATTAACCCCCTTCCCCCATTATGTTCTGTTCTAAAGTAGACTATATGCAAAGAATGATGTCCTTTTTTTACCTACACATAATCCATATGTAAAAAATAAATCATGATTCCATGAATCAGCTATATATTGAAATGCTAGGAAAGTGAAAAATTCCCAAACTGAGGCACTCAAAGAAATGTTAATTTGGCCACACTGAATATTTGTTACATTACAAGTGTTACTATTCAGACTTTCAAATGTGTGTCTTAGGTAAGGGAAATTGGGGGAATTTGAGACTGATTGGAAAAGCTTAGTTCTTTCATTTCCCTAGATTTTTGAACTATGGTAGAAAGCAAACCCCACCACTGCGGGTATTTCCTAGAGGCACAATGTTCGTAACATGTTTAAAGGAACCCATTTCCTGGGTCCTGGCAGTACGCACTGAATTTGAATTTTAGACTTATGAATACTTGGAAAAACACATGTGCTTCAATGCTATTTAATCAGAAAACCTTTTTCAAAGATTGGTAAGGGGGAAAAAGTTATTTTTGAAATAAGGAAAATTTAAACACAGGAAAACATATGCTCTGTCACTTCTTTCATGGCAAATTTTAAGTGTTATTCAGACATTTAAAATCCTGGAGAATTTTCTGATGAGCATATGAACCATTTTGTTTTGCATTCCCAAGATGGTAAAGAATGAGCACTAAATTTAAAATCAGAAGACCACTGATGAGGAGAAAAAGGGGAAGAGGTTGTCTAAAGATATGATGTGGATGCATAGGGTTCTCACTGAATAATTTCTAGATTTAAAAGCACATGCAGAAGATGGAAACAAGCTAGGTAACTAGAGGAATGTTATAAGAATCATGTCTATAGGGAGAAAATTTAAAATGAGCAGAAGCTGGAGAACAATGTTAAGTAAGCACAAAAAAAATGGATTGTAGAGGTTCTTAATATATTAGAGGAAAGACAGGAGGCAACAAAGAGTTAGAATCATTGTTCAATGTGGGTAGAACCATGATAAAGGGTGACAGAGGAAAGAAATGTTGCAAACTGCTTATTTTGTTTCCATTTTCTCTGGCAAATAGGATGATCTTTGAGCTGGAAAGAAGAGACCCCCTCCCCAAAAAAGGCTAATTAGAAGTGACCTAGTAAGAAATATTAAGAGGCATGTAGATGCCCTTGATGCTTTCAAGTCACTAGACATAGGTGAACTATGATCCAGTGTATAAAAAAGCTTTGCCAGATGGGATTGCTGAGCCAAGGTCAGTGATACATAATGATGATGATGATAGCATTTATGGAGTACCTACTACGTGCTAGGCACTGTGCTAAGTGCTTTATAAGTATTATCTCATTTGATCCTCACAATAACCCTAGGAGGTGTGTGTTCTTCCTTCCTTGCCGAAGAAGACTATGCCATCAGAGAAACAATGACATGACTTGCACTTGACTTTGGTTTGAGTGAGGGAGGGCTGTGCAGGTCACCAGCCTCATTTCTCCTGCAGAGCCATCTGAATCCAGTGACCAGATATTCATCAGGATGACTGGAGATGACTCAGGATGAGGTAATTGGGGTTAAGTGACTTGCCCAAGGTCACATAGTTAGTGAGTGTCAAGTGTCTGAGGTGAGATTTGAAGTCAGGTCCTTCTGACTCCTGTCCTGGTGCTCTAGCCACTGCACCCAGGGGCAGCTAGGTAGTGCAGTGGATAGAGTACTGGACCTAGAGTCAGGAAGACCCAAGTTCAAATCTAGCCCCAGACGGTTACTAGCTGTGAAACCCCAGGCAACTCACTTGACCTTTGTTTGCCTTAGAGACATCTAATAAATCTGAGGAGGAGTAATTCCTTATGGGTGAGTCTCTTTTGTGCCCTTCGGCAGACTGCCAGACTAGGCAGGGAGTGTTTTGGAAAAACGGAGTCAGAAACAGCAACAGCAATAGTGGCTTGCTGCTGAAGACTTACGCATCTCATGATTTAAGGTATGTTACCTTAGGAGGTAGGCACTTTTATTATCCCCATTTTACAATTGAGGAAACTGAGGCAGAGAGAAGTTAGGTGATTTGCCTGGAGTCACACAGCTAGTAAGTACTCAGATTTTCCTGCCTCTAGACCCAGACCTCTATCCACTTCACCACCTTGCTGCCACACCTGGAATTTCCCATTCTGAGCACTCCATTTTAGGAAGTATATTGTTAACAATCAGGAATTCCTTACCTTTTTTTTTTTTTAAACAGCACAAATTTAATGTTAAAGTGCTTGAATTCAAGTACAGAAATTAAACAACACATGATTTCAAAGTTAAAAAACTGTAACAGTTATTCTAACTGCTATACACGGAATATCACAACCTCAAATGAAGTAACTAGAGTAACTCAATAAATTAACACCAACAATTATGATAATTTCCATAATAAGTATTTATTAACTAAAATACTTATAAGGATTTTCAAGGACCACAATAGTAATTTTTAAAAATTACTGCTAAATAAAACTTATGGGCAGCTAGGTGGTGCAGTGGAGAGAGGACTGGGTTTAGAGTCAGAAAGACCTGAATTCAAATGTGGCTTTAGCCCAGTGATCCTGGGCAAGTCATTTAATCTTCCTTGCCTCAGTTTCCTCATCTGTAAAATGAGCTGGAGAAGGACATAGCAAACTGTTCCAAGATCTTTGCCAAGAAAACCCCAAATGGGGTCACAAAGAGTCAGACACGACTGAAACAACTGAACAACAATAAGAAAATAAAATTAATCTTTTTTCCTTCATCTTTTTTTCCTCATAATTCTCTGGCTACATAATGTTAGATGCTTCTAACTCTAACAGTGGGAGTTATTCTTGGTTACTAAATCTAATGTAACTAATGTTTGCATGCATTACAATATTAAATATATGCTGGTCATCAAAGGAATTATTTGAAAAACATTGAAACTAAGCCTCTGAGTTCTATTTCCCACTCTTAGATCAGGAATTGGCAATATTAAAATCCAAAAGTTTAAAAAAAATGGTAGTCTATTGAACCCTAATTCAAAGGAAGCCTTCGAATAACTTTTAATATTTATTTCTGATGAGTTCAATAAATGTATGCATGTTCATATGTATCAAAGTTTACTATGTTGAAATAGACACTTTTCCTTTCAAATGTAGCTCCTTTCCTAAGAAAATCTATGATAAGAGCTGGGTTAGAATCTTGAATCTGTCACTCACCACCTTTGTGATCCTGAGATCCCCCAGATTCTCTGGGGCTGCTTCCTCTTTTATAAAATGAGAAAGCTAACCTGATGACTTTCAAGATCTTTTCCAACTCTAAATATATGATCCTATGCAAACCTTAAAGAATTATATAGATGCTGGCTATTATTGTACAAGATAATGGACATAAGAGGCAACTTGACATAGTAGAGAGGGAGGGGGGAAATCAGAAAGACTGGGTTCAAGTCTCACCTCTGATATGCACTGGCTTGGTGACCCCAGGCAAGTCCCAACATCTCAGTACTCTGGGCAACTCTCTATAAGTGGCAGACAGAAGGTCTACCTGTATTGGTTGTGCTGTTAGCTTTGAGGACTAACATTCTGTGATTCTTTAATACTGGGAAGATAAATGTAGAACTGAAGTGAGCAGTGCAAAGCAGAGAACTGTGCATGGGGAAGAGAGAGAGAGAGAGAGAGAGAGAGAGAGAGAGAGAGAGAGAGAGAGAGAGAGAGAGAGAGAGGGAGAGAGAGAGAGAGAGAGAGAGAGAGAGGGAGAGAGACGGAAGGAGCATGACCTCATCGGCATTGGAGACAGAATAAATCAATTAATCAACAAGTATTTATAAAGCACCTACTATGTGCTAGGCAGCAAGGATAAAAAGACAAAAAATAGCAGTTCTTACTCTCAAGGCTTTTATTTGATTTTCTGTCCTGTCTGACTCTTTGTGACCCCATTCGGGGTTTTCTCGGCAAAGATACTGGTGTGGTTTGCCATTTCCTTTTCCAGCTTATTTTACCGATGAGGAAACTAAGTCAAACAGTATGCAGTGACTTGCCCAGGGTCTCCTAGCTGGTAAGCATTTGAGGCCAGATTTGAACTCAGATGCTCCTGATTCCAGGACTAGAGTTGTAGTCACAGAGCCACCTAACTGCCCAAAGAGTTCATAGGATGACTATATCCAAGGCCTCTTTTTTTTGTCACTTTGGTTTTATTTCTTTATTTAAAAAAATGAACAGAAACCTTCACTCTCCCTTCCTCTCCATCCCATTGGAAAAAAGAAAATAAAAGAAAATAGTTTTTCTTATAACAAACACATATAGCCAAGCAAAACAGATTCCTCCAATGGTTACATACAATATACTAGGTGGTGCAACTAGGTGGTGCAGTGGATAGAGCACCAGTGCAGGAGTCAGGAGGACCTGAGTTCAAATCTCACCTCAGACACTTGACACTCACTACCTGTGTAACCTTGGGCAAGTCACTTAACCCCAGCTGCCTCATCCTGGGTCATCTCCAGTCATCCTGATGAATATCTGGTCACTGGATTCAGATGGCTCTGGAGGAGAAGTGAGGCTGGTGACCTGCACAGCCCTCCCTCACTCAAAACAAAGTCAAGTGCAAGTCATGTCATTGTTTCTCTGATGGCATGGTCTTCTTCTGCAACGAAAGAGGAACACACACATGTATACTGTCTGTCTGTCTGTCTGTCTCTCTCTCTCTCTAAATATATATATATATAGACAGTATATACAGTATTTCTTATTTCACATTCTCAATCCATGTTAATGGACAGAGTATTTCATCACTGGCCCTGTGGTACAGATCAATGAATTGGGAATGTAACTGAAAATACTAGAAAACCAAAACGTTTTACAAAGAAATTAAATGTAAATAAAATAAATTAAATATAAAAATAGAAATCTTAAAAATTAGAGAAGAAATTAGCTTAATTAAAAATAAACAAAAACCCCACTCCAATGAATTGATAAAGAAAGCTGAGGCCTTTTTTTTTTTTTAAACCAAACCAAGTCTGACACATTCTCTCTGCGTGACTCTGGGCAAGTCACCTACTTGGTGCTCCAGGCAAACTCTCTTAGATCCTAAGTGGTCGAACAATTGCAGATATTCATTGACATAAAAGTTTCTTCACCATCAAGTCCCCACACCAATAAAATCACAGAAATGTTCTAAAACAAAATCAGTCTCTATATAACTCTATTTTAAAAAGCTGATGGTGAAGAGACAGAGAGCGGGACGATAGTGCTGTGGACAACTGGACACAAATGTTGAGGTAGAGCACAATGACAGAAACCCATCATCTCAGTTTCCAGAGCAAAACCCGATGTATTTGAAAGTGCTCTTGCCAATGCCCCAAGATCCCGAGAAAGCAGGGGAGTGATGATGTAGGCGCACAGTTAAAGGTTTTGACTTCTGAGTTCTCCTAACATGACATTCCCATCTGATGCCACAGAGGCAATGTTGCTTTTGTCACAGCCAGAGACAAAGTGAAATAGCTGCTGGCTGTTCGGAGAAGTCAGAGAGAGTTCATGTGGCAGAAGGATAGCTCCTTCTGGAAGGAAGCTGTGCCACCCTTCCAGGACCCAATTGCCCAAGTGGTGGGTAGAGCTCCGAGGCCTCTCGGCTTTGAAGAGGTAAAACACGGCTGGGTGGGACGACTTCCAGCCAAGACGCTGAGTGCTGTGATTTCGGTGACTTCTCTGTTGAAGGGTTAAATCGCTTTTTCCCCCAATCCATTTGGGTTTGCTGCTCTCATAAACTTACTTTGAAAGAGTCTCAGAATTCTTCTGGCTCATGCTTCAGAATCATTTTCTTTGTCATTTTTGCAGACTTAGAATGATCAATAAACAAGAAGCAATACAATTACTTGATCCTTGATCATATTTTAGAACCAGGAATACTGAAGTTTTGCCCAGGTCAGCAAAACACCCATGGTATCTGGTCATTAGCACAATCCCCCTCTTCCTCTGTGTCCCCCCATTGTTCCTGATGAGACATTCTTGAGGCTTTAAGGTATAAAAATAAATAATGGCTGATATTTATATAGTGTGATATCACGGCATCTCATTTTGTCTTCATAACAACCGTGGGAGGAAGTAATCCCATTTTAAAGATGAGGATATTGAGAAAGAGGTTAAAGTGCAAGTCAAGTCATCATTTCTCTGATGGCATGGTCTTCTTCAGCAACCAAGGACAAACACAACAAACAAATGTTTTGTCCAAGCTTACAGGGCTAATAAGTATAAGAGGCAAGATGTGAATCCAAGTTTTTCTTGATTTCATGCAGTTTCCACAATACCTGATTGTTTCCTGTGGTGGTAGGTGAACTGGGTCTGGGGTCAAGAAAACCCTGACTTTGAATTCCCCTTTGCACTAGCTAGCTGTGTGACAACTGGCAAGTTCCAAACTTTTTGATTCTCAGTTTTCTCACCTATGAAATGGGGCTAACAATTTCTTACAGAGTTGTTATGTGGAGAATGCCTTAAAATAAAAAAAATCCCCCAAACCATGAATTATGTCCCTCTTTGTGCCTTTGTTGATGGTGATTGGCCAACGTGCCTGACTGTACGTGCACACAAGCGTGGGTATGCAATGATGAGATTAGGGGTACACAGGAGAAGCACAGACTCATGGAATGCAAGCATAGGAAAGACCTTAAACTCTTTTAGCCCAACCCACTAGATTTACTTAGGATGTCTCTTGACTCCCAGTCTTTCCCAACTGGGCTTAAAGTAAAGACAGCGTCTGACTTGTTTTCTTGGGCTAGTCTCCAAAGTCACGATTTATATGACTAAAGATGCTCTTAGGTCATTGTCTTTTATTTTGATAAGCAAACTGATAAAAGCTTTAAATGAATTAAAGTTTCATTAACACTCTTTTGTCAATTAAAAATATTGTATGATCAATCAATAGCAAGTATTTATTAAGCACTTATGGTGGGCTAGGTCTGTGCTAAGTATACTAATACAAAGAATAAAACCATCCCTACTCACAAGGAGCTTAGGCAGTAATGTGGAAAACAAGAAAAGCATAGATATACATATATATATGTATATATGCATATATGTAGAAATAGAACTAATATAAAGAGACTCATACCAATGGGTGAAAAAGTAGCTAAATATAGTGGTGTCTGGGAGAGAGAACACTCATTGCTGAGAGGATCAGGGAAGGCTTCATGCAGGAGATGGTACTTGAGTTGTACTTTAGGGAAGAAAGGGACTCCATGAAATAGAGGTGAGGAAGGATGCATTCTAAATAGACATAATGATGGCTAGTGCAAAAGCATGGATGGAGTTGGGAGATGGAGTATAACGTGTGAAAAATAGTGAAAACGCCAGTTTGTTTTGACCACGAAGTATGGGAGAGGGAGTAATGTCCAAGGAGGCTGAAAACATAGGCTGGGGACAAGCTATGGAGAACTTTAAAAGTTAAACATTCTCAAAGCAGAAGGGAACCACTAGAGTTGATTGAAGAGGAGAGTGATGTGGTCAGACTGGTGCTTAAGAAAATCACTTTTGTAGCCATGCATTGGATGGACTGGAGTGATGAAAGACTTGAGGAAGGAAGACCAATCAGGAGGCTCTTATAATAATTTAGGTGATGAAGGCCTGGATTAAGATGATAGTTGTATGAATGGAAAGAAGGGTTCAGATCAAAGAAGAACCATAAGATTTGGCAAATAATTGGATAGATGGGGAAGGGGGCTGTGAGGAGTTGAGAATGTTGCTGATGTTATGAACTTGGAAGCTGGGAAGGATCATGCTGGCTTTAACAGAAATAGTAAAATTTGGAAGAAATGTGGATTTTGGTGGAGTGAGAATGAGTTCTGTTTTGAGTATATTAAGTTTAAGACGCTTTCTTAGATATCCAGTTTGAAATGGTCAGTAGGTGATTGTTGATGTAGAACCAAAGTTCAGGAGAGAGACTAAGTTTGGATATATAGATCTGTGAGGCATTCATTCACTTAGAGATGACAGAAGAGCTAATGAATGATAATAATCTGCGGTGGTGGTGGTCAGGAAGGATAGTAGTTCAGGATCCTGTGATTCCATGGGCATAGGGAATTGCCTGTGGGAAATCTCCCTCCAACAATGCAATATACACATAACTTATTTGTAATTTCCAATCTTGGAGAGTTGCCTGGGCACTGAAGAAAAAGAAGAACTAGCCAGCTGATATGTATCAGAGGTAGGGCTTGGACCCAGGTCTTTCTGGCACTGAGACTGATTATTCACTAGACCATGCTGCCTCTTTGGTGATGATGATGACGACGACGATGATGACAATGATGATGATGATAACTAATACACAGTTGAAATATAGAATTATGCTGTAATAGATAGAGAGCTGGCCTCAGACTCAGAAAGTCCTAAATTACACATTACACATACTGACTGTGTGATTTTGGGAAAGTCACTTAATCTCTGGCTGCCCCAGGTAGCTGTCTCAAATGATAAGTCCCAGAGCACTTGGACATCTGCATTGGTAGATGGCATTGTTCCCTCCTGGAGTTCTCTAACATTGGTGAAATCACAGGTCTGGCACATTTTTTTAAAAAAAGCTGATATTAGTGCAATATGTGAGCTTCACAAAAATAGATTTGTCTAAATATATTATGCATATTTAAGTATATACCAACAGTATCTGAAATTCTACAGCACTTTAAAGTTTGCAAAGGTCTTTATATATGTTATCTTATTTTATCCTGGCATCTGCTCTTCGACATAGATACCAGAAGTATTAACACCCCCGATTTATGGAAGAGGAGACTGTGAGAGGTTAAAGACCTGTTTATGGCCACCTAGCCAGTGAGTGGTGGGATTCAGACTCCTGGAATATAAGCTCCTTGAGGTCAGGACTGTTGTATTACCAGTGCCTAGTCCAGTGCTTAGAACACAATAGGTACCTAACAAATGTTGGATTGCAGTGATGATCTAACTCAGGTCTCTTCTGATTCCAGGTCAAGGCTTCTTTCTTGGGCCCCACGTGCATCTCCCTTCCTCCATCGATCCCCATGTACCCATCAAGCAGAAGCTTTCTTGCAGGTGGTCCTCATTTCCTATGTGACACTGTCATTCCCTCATAGGTGCTACCTGAATACCCCCTTTTCTTTCTCCTTGGAGTTTTTTGTTCGGATTCCATTCACTTCCAAATATCATTACCATTGCAAACAAGGCAAATGTGTTTATCAGAAGCTTCAAACTCCTGGAGGGCCTCATAGGATTAATCACGGGTATAAAGTTTTATTAAACACAATTTTTGTTTAATGACAAGCAAGCTCCACCAGTCCTTCCCATTCCAAACCAATCCTGTCCTAAGGGGGTATCTCGCTCAGCAGATTGCTTCCAACAGACTCTCAAGACAAGCCCTATTACTTTGTCATGCACAGAGATATTTTTCTTCCTGGATAATTTGAACTTCCTTAAAAATCACATCTGTTTCATACTTTATTTATTTGTAATTTAAATCCTCAAATTGAATCTTTCATTACTAACATCTGGGCTTGAAATGCAGCCCACTTGAAAAAATACAAATTTTATTTTATTTGTAGTTACCCCCCTTCACTCTGTAGCATTGGTACAAACATTCCCTGGCCAGAGGCAAAACAGCCGGGTATCTGAGAGCTGGGATGCCATACCACGTGTAATGTGGCTCACTTGAATGTCCCTGAAGTGACTGGCAATTTGCCCAGAATTAGACTGAATGCAAGTAATAAGCTGTAGAAATTCCACAATATTGACAATTAGATATCTCTATACAGCAGCAGCTGTGTATTGTTCTCATGGTATATTCCCCTCAAAGCACCTCCTAAAAAGAAAAAAAAAAACTGGCAGAAGGTTGCAGGCAGCAGAAAGGTAATATACATTGTGGGGAATATCTCAAATTCAGATTAATAGGGATGTTTCTATTAGTACAGTTTTTTGCAATGGAAATAATGGCTGAAGCGAAACGCTGTGGAATCGCGGTTTATAACACCACATCTGTACTGGATAATTGCTATATTTTTAGCACGTTTCAGAGGAAGATACCTACCCTCATTTCCATTCATTGTGAAAGTGAGGAAATTGTCCTCCCAGCACCCCGGTGCTCATCCCGAACATGGAGACTCCTACAACTCTCTTTGGAATCGTTGAAATTCTCTTACCCTTTCAAAATGGCTTCAACCATGGACAAAGGCCTTGTGCCATTTTTGGCAGAGTAATTAGCCCTAAAAAATAAGTGGTTTGTCCAAAGGGAATGGAAATTTGGGGTGAAACAGGGTTCATCTCTACTTGCTGTTCTGTTTTTGAATGGTTAACCCAGAGGGAGCCCTTTGGATAAACATGGTACCTTCTCCTGTGTTCAATGCATTTCAGAAAGTTCCTCCAGCAGGCTATTAATTCCATGACAATGGAAAAGAGACAAGGAAATAAACAAGAGTTGAGACTGGAACTACCTTTCCTATTTAAGAGCAGCTGCCCACAGTCAGAGGATTTGAATATTTTTTCAAGTCCCACTTTTGAAGCTTGCATTAGGAATGGGCTGATCTTTGGGAGCTCGCCCATCACGTCTGTGGGAAGCCCTTTATGTCTGGAGCCAAGTGGCAAACTTTGGGTTTGGAGGTTTTTTGTTTCCTCCCATTATTCCAATGGAAGCAGACTCTTGAAAAGCAAGTCACTGTTTTTCTAAAATGCTCAGATCTCAGGAACAATAAGACGTCAAGTTTTCTATTGCAGATCCTAATTTATCAAGCTAATTACCAACAAAATGTAGCTAAATTGCTGATAATCTTGAGACTGATTAATTTAGCAACAAGACATTGGTGAGTTCTTTAAAGGTTAGCACCAGTGTTTGGATAACATAGAATTCTTTCTATCACCTCACCTGTCTCTTATCCCCTTCTTTTTAAAAACTGCACTTTTTTTTAGTAATACCTTAGGTTTTGGTTCAACACATACATTTATTTCCCCATTAATGTTAATTAGAGGAGAAAGAAGGATCCAATTTTCTTATCAGAAAGGAAAATTTCATTTGAAACTTGTGATGACAAAATGATGTTAAAATATTTCAAGGCTGTTCATCTTCCCCTCCTTAATTCAATGAGTCAACCAAATAATCAACAAGCTTTAATGAAGCACCTACTATGTATCAAGCAGAGATAATTAGTATAGAGAACAGAGAGTTAGCCTTGGAATCAGGAAGATAGGCATTCATTTCTTGTCTTGGACACATAAGAGGTGGGTGACCCTGGGCAAGTTACTTAAGCCCTCAGTGCCCCAGTCAACCCTCTAAGAACTAACCTGAAGGACAAGTGGTCAATGCAAAGGAAGGGGAATTTCCTCATTGGGAGTTTCCTACACCAATGAAGCTGTAGTTCTGGCAGAAACAAAAACAGAACCAAATTCAATGAAAATATTCCTCACTATACCAGGGGCTGGGGATACAAGCACAAAATCCCCCAGGTGGTCCCTGCCCTCAAGGTACTTAAATTCTAAGTACTAAAGGGAGAATACTGTTACAGATAAAGATAAGATGGGATAGATTCAAATAAATTCAAAGTGATTTGGGAAGGATACCATCAACTGGGGCAATCAGAAAAGGCCTCCTGAAGGAGATGACTCTTGAGGTGAGCCTTGGGGGAATTTGGAGCTCTAAGAAGTAGAGATAAGGAGAAAGAGGATGTCAGGTATAGGGTCAAAGGTACAGAGACTACAAATGGAATGTTGTATGTGGGGAACATCAATTCATTTACCTTCTCCTTTCTTTGCTTGAGCCTGTTTCTGGGTGTTGAACTGATCATCACATATCACCATATTTGAAAATGACCCTGGGCACTCATCTGCCTCTGACACTAACTAGCTATATAATAACCTTGGCCAAGTAATTTCATCTCTCTGGGCCTCAGTTTCCTCATCTGTCAGCCTGAAGATGTGGGCTGGATGATCACTAAGACCCTCCCAGCTCTAACATTCTATGTGCTACAGGCTGTGGTCTAGGGATAATGATTTGTTTTCCATCAGGTGTGAGAGAGAGTCTTCCTTTTCTCTTCCTCTCTCTTACCTCTGTATCCTCCCAACATTGAGGCTGCTGCTGAATCAGTTTCTAATGAGGTCAGATCATGATGAGTATTCCCATGAACTGAAGACGGGGCTGAGATGGCATGAAATCTCATCACTTGGGTCCTTCTATTGCCAACAGCATAACATTCAGTTCCTTTGGTACTGAATGTACTCCAATAAAAGAGGTTAAAGAGCTGGTACATTAATTGACTCCAGTACTGATTCCCTTTTATAACCTGTGTTATCAGCAGAAGTACAAGTGTGGTGTAGTAAGGAATATCATTATGAAACAGATTTCCTGAGAGAGGAATTAGCTGGCACTGGTGCTGATCCCTGTTGTAATGAACACACTTCCATGTTTATGAATACAGCTATAGATGTACTCTTAACAATTCTGGGGGAAAAAATCACCAACAACTCCACACCTCACAGATCTCTTGTGCCTAATGAAGGCTCTCTCTACCAGTGCTCAAAGGGTTAATATGCAGTTTACTATTGAATAACACAAAATGAGCTGTAAATAAGGTAATGATACGTATTGTTAAGTTACATATACTGTACCAGGTGCAAGCACACCCACTCCTCACTTAGATATAATCTGGGGCAGTCAACAAACACAGATGTATTTTAACAAAAAGAGAGGGGGAGAGAGAGAAAGAAAGAAAGAACAAGAAAAAAAATGAAAATATATGTAAGGTAATTTAGCTGAGATAAAGATCCAGGTAAAACTTGGCCTAATTTTTCAGCAGGCCCTCCTCGGCACCGTGTGAAATATAACAGTATTTTGACTCTCTCTCTCTTTTTTTTTTTTGGAACACACATGAGCCAAACACGTGGGGAACACCTTGACGGGCCTTTTGTATAACTACAAGGAAACTGATAATCCTAAATAAATTACACAGGGAAAAATATGAATCTTTGAATACTAGTAATTATAATGGTTATTTTTCACTTTTGTAGCACCTGCAAATGATGTATATATAACAAAGCTTCAAAAAGCTCTAATTAACTTTTTATTTTTTTCCATTTACTGGCTTTAACCAGTTTGCATTAATCGACAATTTTTAGATATATTTTTCCACCAAATATTTTCCATTACTTTTGAGTGACTGGAAATGACACATTATTGAATTTGTCTCCATGGAGTGTGTTGTTTAATCCTTGCCAACCACTTGCATGAAACTTCCCCTTGCTCTTGGTCTCAGGATGCCCCAAGGAAAAAAATCATAGTAGGAGTCTCTGTGGTCTAGGTAGCTGCTGTTGTGTGACTAGGGCAGTGACATGCCTTTCAGCTAACAGTGCCAGTCAGAATTCCTAACTGCTCTGACCAAATGTGCAAGGACTCTTCCTGGAAGACCTCCAGGCTGGGTTTTTCATGGCTAACAGATTACTCTGGGCTATTCAGGGGATAAGATTGGCTTTACCACCAAGAAGATAAGGCTTTGTTCTGTTTCAGGACCTTGGACAAGTCTAGCTCAAAGGAAAGCAAAGCTCTGCTGGTTATTTAAATGGACACCAGCTATAAAACCTTGGAGCCAGGATTATTCTGAAGCAATGTGGCTGCTGGCATTCCATGCCCTAATTCTGGTAAAAAGAAAAGCTAAGGCTGTCAATGCTGGGGAAAGCTGAACTCATGACCTGGGAAATTGTAAAGAGACCCTGCTTCCCTCAGGATATCTTGATACCAGGAAGGTGGCATACACCCTCTGAGATTTTGGTCTTCTTCAAGAAGGGATCTTGTACACACCAACAAAAAAGGAAAAGAGAACATCTATGAGCTTGCTCTATCTTAGAGGTAATTATTAAATCATTTGGGTCATCAAGCTCATTCTCCTTTGGGGTACCCCAGTCCAAGCCCAGAATGAATGCCCCCTGAAAGTAGACCCATGTCCAGGATGACTGCATGGAAGATGGCTGCTGTGGCCATCTGCAGGACATCAAAGGCTTCTGCCTGATGGCAAGTGGGCTGCCAAAGCTTCTAAAGGGTTTGGCGCCTGCCTGGAAATCGGATGCAAACTGTCCATCTGCTGCATGGCACCAGCGGCAGCTGATTCTTTTGCAGTTTGTAAGATGAACCAGGGCTAAGCCAATAGGCTCCCTGGTCCTAATCGCACAAGGTTGGTCCGACCAGTTTCATTAGCCAGACACATGAGCTCCAGTATGTGGTTTTTCATTTTGCTCCATACGTGACACGATAAACACCAATGCTGGGGATGGGTTGTGAAACCAAAGGGGACCCACTGCTGCTATTGCCGAGAAAGCATATTGGCAATGTTCAAAGCATATTGGGGTATAACAGCAACCTAAAAACCCCAATATGGATTAGGACAGCTGACCAGATGTCTTGACTGACATTTTTTAACATGTTTCAAGGGTGTCCCTACAGGACATAAATGCTAACTATACATCTGTGTACTTCCCCCCCTCCCCCTATGAAGTATGGTGCATCGATACTCTGAATGTAGTTAGCGGCTCCAGTGAGAAGAGAAAACTGTGAAATGCTGAGATTGTGCTCAGTGCTTACCCGGGAAAGGCTGGAATCCCATTTGGAGTGAAGACCGTATATTCAAGAATGCATGAGAGAACGAATGAGTGAGATGTTTGAAGTCTTCCTCTGAATTCTTCCCTAGAGGAATAGAAAAAAAGATCTCTGGGGATAAACACCTCATTCACTTCCTTTTCTCTGCAAAAGGCTTTTTGGGGATGCTCCTGGAATTTGATGTCATGGGGCAAATTCAGTTTTTTTCTGGACTAACCTGGCCTAGGCTGCTGCAACTGGGATGCCAGGAAATATGAAGCCGTTCCATTATGTGATGTTTTTGGAACATGGCTCTGGTTGAGATCAATTAGACCGTGTGTGTGTGTGTGTGTGTGTGTGTGTGTGTGTGTGTGTGTGTGTGTGTGTGTGTGTGTAGGGAGGGTGGGTGGTGCAGTTTGGAGATAAGAGTGGTGTCAGAGGGAGAGGGGTAAATTTAAAATCCTCACTCTAATCACAGACAGCTTGAAGTAGGCAATCAGGTTGGATGTTAGATTTAAACCTTGGGGCTTCAGTGTATTACTGTTAAAAGTTGGCCTCATTGGTTGTTGCTGGACATTTATTTAGAAATTATTCTTCCCACAGGTTTTAGGTGGTGTTTTGTTTTAAAGATTCAGTATTTCCTGACTTAAGGTTGGCTAGAAGATGTCAGGAGACAAACATGTAGGATGCAGGGCAGTGCCTTTCTCACCCTGAGAGCAAAGCAAGGATCAGGTCCACTGAGCTTGCCCTGGAAATCGTCCCTCAGAGTAACTTGTTGGCTTTCTTCTTTTTGTAAAGGTATGTTTTCTTGTTGATTTTTGTCTTTAACTCAGTCTTTCAACTGGTTTACTTCCTATTTCAGTTCCTTCAAATGTGATAAAATATGTATTTGTGATTGCAGATGGACTCAGCCTGAATATCAGAATCCATTTTTTTCTACGCTCTGCAAGTTTCTTTTCCTTAATTTAATTCAATCCAACAATCATACGTTAAATACCTACTTTATACGCTGAAGGTATAAAGACAAAAATGAAAAGGTGTACACGTAAGGAAGTATGAAGTACAGACCAAGTAACACAAAGTAACTCTTAGCTCTTAAACACTATGATGATCCAATTTAGCAAACATTTATCAAGTGTCTACTATGTGCAAGGCATTGGGTTGGGATGTGGTGTATACACAGACAGTGAAATACAGATTACCTTCAAGAAGTTTATGTTCTACTGAACAAAGAGAAATAAATAGAAGATCATTTGAGGAGAGAGTGAGCATAGTAACAAGTAGGGGAATTTCTAAAGGTTTTTCGGAGAAGAGGCACCTAAGCTGAGTCCACTTGCATCTGAATCGAATTACTTTCCAAGTCAATACAAATGTCTATTATACTAAAGACTAGGATTCAGAGAATAAATCTCATCCAGCATGACCTTGGAAAAGTCACTTGCCTTTTGAAGTTTATTTCCTCAGCTATTTGATACAATCATCTCCCTTCCCCTCTGTAACTTTCTGATTCTAGACACTCATATGGAATTTCACGATGTTAGAGTTGGAAGGTAACATAGAGATCATTTAGTTCACCCTTTTAATTTACAGATGAGGAAACTGAGACCTTGAAAAGTTAATTGACATGTGTAAGGTCATGCAGTGAGGTGGCAGCAGAACTGAGATTGGAACCTAGACTAGGACTTTGTTACACTAAATTATTTCTCCCACACCTATGACAGCTGTCTCTAGCAAATTCTTCTAGGTACTACCAATATTCTAGGAATGTATTTGGTTTTTTCAGAGTATGAAATAGGCGGATTTCAAAGGCTTCCAGATGAAGGTAGAAGTGTGATATTTGGTCTTGGATCCCAAACTCAAAATTTCAATATTTGATATGATTCAGAGTGGGTTCGTTAGATGATGCCCTTTAATTCTGTTTAAAATAGTTTATTAATTAAATTAGGGAGCTCAACTAGGAAAATGATTTCTTTAACCTAGGGTTTCTTTCCTTTTTTCCCTATTTTTAAAAATTCTGAACAAATACAAACTAAAATGAACACTTTCATACTCTATAGAATAGAAAGAGGATGTTGTACATATAAATCTCTCCTGTGTACGGCTTACTTTCTTTTTTAACGCCTTTGACAAATTCAGCATATTATTTTCAAAGCTGTGTTACCTTCTGATCTTACTTTTGGTACATTAAAACAAGTTCCAATGACCTTCTTTTCTTTTTCTTTTTTGGGCATCCCTCTCCTATCTCCCTTCTCCTGTCCTTCCTATCAAAGAAATTGAGAAAAAAGAAAAACAAAACGTTAGTAACAAATTTGAATAGTTGAGCAAAGTAAATTCTCACACTTGCTGTGTCCAGAAATGTATAACTCATTCTGAAACCTGAATCGATCTATTCTCTGTCAGAAAGTGACTGGTGTACTTCATCATTGTGCATCATGGGGTGTCATGGTTGGCACTGCATCCATCAGCATACTTAAGTCTTTCATTCTAGAGAAAAAAAGACTAGGTTGAAGTGGTTATGACAGCTTCCATATCTATAATTGCTTTCCTTTCTAAACTCCTCAGATATTTAAATAACTTTCATGGGTGTGTCTGTGTGTGGTCTGAGAAGGGAAGAAAGGGATTTAAATTCTTTCACATGGCCTGGGAGGTGTAACAGGAAGAATCAGGTGGAAGCCACAGACAGGAAATTTCAGTTCAATATCAAGATAAACTCCTAAACAATTATGGCTGTGTAAAAGCGACCTGGGTTGCTAGTAGAGGAAGCTGATCCTCTTCTGCTGGAGCGAGGTCTAAAAGGCAGATGATCTCTTGCTGAGGATGAGACATAGGATATTCTCATGCTTATATAGGTTGTACTAGATGGCTTCTGTGTTCACAGGGAACCCTACAGTTGTCTGACCTTCCCTGATCCTTTCAGGCCCTGCTTGTTTGATTGGTTTCCTGAACTCAAAGTTCTGACACATTGACCCAAAGTTCTGATAGCATCATTCTCTGTGGCCCTGGCATCTGGTGTACTGTATGTCTTAGTTCAATGCATTTTTCTACTAATGAGTTGATTCTCAACAATTTCATGAAGTATAAGAGATAATTGAGATATTAACATGCTCACCGGAAAGCTGACACCAAGGCCCAGTACAACTACCTGATTTATCCAAGATTCTAGTTAGATGGTTCTGTGTTGCCAGGTTGACAACCCTGATCTCTTGACTTTTGGCCCAAACTTTTATCCCACTACACCCAGCTGCCAGAAGTAGGGCATCAAGAACTGGCATTCATAGATGCTTTTATGCTTGATGAACAGAAGACTGGACTTGGAGTCAAGAGACCTGGGTTTGAGTCCTGCCTTTGCAGGGTAACCTTGGGAAAATCAATCTGTCTTTTTGAGCCCAACGTTCTACATCAATCACAAGCATGTACTAAGTGCCTCCATTGCTTGTCTTTGTGGTGTTGTTGCAGTTTAAATTGTTCTCCTGGTTCTGTTTACTTTACTCTGTCTCAGTTTATACCGGTCTTCTCAGGTTTCTCTAGAACTATTGCCCTACATGATTTCTTCTAGTGTAATAATAGTCCATTATATTCATATATGATAATTTGCTCACCCACTTCCCAATTAATAGGCATTCCCTTAGTTTCCAGATCTTTGCTATGAGAAAAATCTTTTATAAATAGTTGGTGAAGTCAGATGATCAGGAGACAGGAGACACTGAACTTACCAGAAAAGAACTCCTCAAAACACCCAAACCTCCCAAATCCTACAGCATTTATCATAATTGTATTGACATGAGTTATTAGGATGTATCCATAAGACAAAAGTTTGTGCATCATTCAATCTAATTCAATTCTGCAGACATTTTGTAAGTACCTACACTGTGTAAAATGCTGTGCCAGGGGCTTAGGATATAAAGATAAATGAAAAAGAATTCCTGCCTTCAAGGAGCTGATATTCTAGAGGGGCACACAATATTCTTTATGGATTCTGGCATGAGCAGCAATGATGCCCAGATAGCCAGTGGTAATATAGAGGATGGACAATGAGAAATTGGTGACAGCAGGCATTGAATCATCAATTATCTTTTTGCCGATTAAAATATCCCTTCGTTTTCTTTGTCCTGCTCAAACAATACTCACTCTGGCTGATGATTGGAAAATCAGGAGGTTACTCAGGTGAAAATGTCTAGACCCAGATCCAATAGTATGATTATTTTTGTAGTGCTAGTGAGCCCTGATTCTAATGAGACCTCTGTAGATTCCTTTCCCTAGCCACTAAATCCAATATCTTGCTCATATGAAGATGGATGCACATCTATAGTATTTATCACTCTATACCAGATGATATTGAATTACTGAATGACCAAATGAGCACATCCCACATTTGAAATGTAGGTTCATAGAGAATCTCCCCAACATCCACAGCTAGAAAATCTACTTTGTTAATTCTTACCATCAGAAAAACCACAAATGTGGTCAAATCTAGATTCAAAAAATCACAATTAAAAATAATGGCTATACCTGTGAATTCATTCCATGGATAAAAGACAGCTATGGGAACATCACCTCCAGCAAATGGCAAGTGGCCTCAATTTATGTTCTTAAATCCACTGAACAAAAACAGCTTTAGACTTTTCTGTCCTTCTTTCCCAGGGAGTAGAGATGATAAGAAACATAAAGAAAGGTAGAACCTTGGCCACCAATGACCAATTGGAAGCTTTCAGTCTGTTAGACCAGAGGATACTTATTTAGAACAAAGGTTCAAAAGAGATTTGATTTGGACCCATGAGGCAGAAAGAGGAACAGATGGGAGCTATAGAGAAGTAGATTTAGGTTTAGAATCAAGGAAAAATGCTAACCATGTAGCGATCCCCCAAAGTGGAATGGGATACCATCAGTAGTATCACCCCTTTTATTGGATTTATTTAAGTAAAAGGTGCAACAACTTGTCAGGAATGTTATAGATTCATATTGTGGATACAGATTAAACTGGAGCCGTGCTTGTTAACTTTTTTTCTGTTGTACAGATACCATTGGAAGTCTGGGAAGCCTATGGACCTCTTCTCAGAATCAAGTTCTGTTAAGTATATTTATAATGGAAGAAAATGCTAAATTTCAGCAAAAGATTAATGAAAATAAAGATGTATTTTTTTTCTCCATTCAAGTTCATGGACCCCAAGTGAAGAACCCTTGAACTAGAAGGTCTCTGAAGTCTCTTCCAATTTTGAGATTCTGTGACTGTGTGAAAAGCTTGGATGAAAGGGTTTATGGGGCAATCAGTGGTTCAGCAGATAGAGCACTGAGCTTGGAATCAGAAAGACTGAGCTCAGATCCTGCCTTAGCAATTTACAAGCTGTGTGGCTTTGGGCAAGTCATTTCATCCCTGTTTCCTTCAGTTCCCTCATCTGTAAAATGGGGATAATAATAGCACCTTCTTTTTGGGGGTTGTGAGATCATATTTATACAACACTTAAGCAGAGCACCTGGCACACAGTAGGTGCTATATGGATTCTAACTAATATGATTACTATAGCAATTAACTGCCTCTCAGCAGTGAATATAAGGTTGTATGATATGACCTGTTGTTTGGCTCAACATAACAACATGAGGAGTGAGTTAATAATATAAATGCTTTGAAGTACGACAAGGGCTTTGCATCTATTACTCCATTTTATCCCCACCATAATGCTACAGCTAGGGCCTGTAGGGATTATTATTTCCATCTATATAGACAAGAAAATAGTGTCAGAGGGGTTAAGGGACTTGTCCAAGATCACATGATTAACTATTAGAAGTGGGATTTGGACCCAGGTCTTTCTGACCAGAAGTCCAACACTCTAGTCACTCTACATTGCCTGTATATTATTTAGAATTGGGGAAAAAAGGGAAAAAGTGAAGATATTACAAAATGACTAGGATGTTAAAAAATAAACCAACGAAAGAGGTGGTATGTAAGGTCATTTACATGAATGGCCATGGTCCCTGGGATATGAATTCCATTTACAGGTCATTATATAGACCTGGAATTTTTCATCTACCTTCTGGACTTAAGGTTGGGCTGTGTCTGTGTGATTAAGTATTTGGATGTCAAGTGCAAAATTAGTCCAGACGTCCAGATGGCTTTGATTACACAACAGCAAACAGCTGGGTATTTGACTGAATTCTTCACTTTTTATATGGTTCTTTGGCATTGTGTAGATGCAGAGGGGAAGATTCCTGCATGTCTTGCCTATGTTAATTTTTGGACGCTGTTCTTATGTACTTAATCTTTTGTTTACCACAAAATAATGTTGCCTTAGTAGTCACCACAAGTGACAGCAGGAGACTGTAGAAGTTTCTTGAGGATAGGGACTATGCCTTTGTCTTTTTTGGTATCATCTGCACAGTTCCTGTTGCCTAGGAAGCATGCAAAAGGCATTGACTAAGCAGTTGCTATGTGCCAGGCAAGGCAGTAAGCAAAAAGACAGAAAATTCCTGCCCTCAAAGAGCTTCCATTTCAATAAAGGCAAACAATGTATAAAAGGGAGCTAAAAGGAGATGAGAGGTACCCAGAGAAGGGCATGATGGAGAAATCTAGGAAGTCAGAAGCAGAACTGGGAGGAGAATGGAAGAAAGAGAAAGCTTGTTGATTGACTCATTCACTTTTTCCCTCCCTTGACACAACTGTCCTTGGGTACATGTACAAATCTACCTTGATTCTGTCCTTTGAGTATTTGAAGTTTAGAGCAGCATTGTGAAGGAAATTGTGACACCATATCTCCCACCCACCTACCCTAGAGATCTCAAAGGAATTCATATCTATATACTCTGGGAGAATCCCATGGCCACTACTGTCATTATATTCCTTTCAAAAGTCAGGACAAGCTTATGTTTTGTAGGCTGAGGTTCTGAGTCTAAAGATTTACTCTATGGGCAACCACTATGAATCCAAAATCTCTAGTAAAGAATTGTCCAAGATCCAGTCTTTCCTCAATTACGTTTAGTAGAGTCAGAATCCAGAAAGCTTGTTCTGCCTACCGCAAAGGGAAGAATGATTATCGATGATAGAAACAGGAGTAACTGCAGATTGGAAGGATAGTTGTCTTAGGAATTGTAGATACATTGGGACCTTTCTCCATGGATGTCTTTGCACAGGCATGATTTACCCAATAGAAACTTCAATGAAGTCATATTCTAGGAGCAGGTCCCAAAATATCTATTGCTTTTCGAGTTAGGTCTTAGCTCACTTTCTCAAGGGTCAAGTGGGAGAAGAGGAGAAGGATGCTGGTCAGTATGTAATAAAAAAATTCTAATAGATCATCCACAGAGTGGGTACTCTAATTGATTCATCACTTCTTCATCCACTAAACATTTATCAGGTAACCATCATGTGTGACATGTGATGGCAGGCTCTGGAAAGATAGATGCAATTACTAAGAGTTATTTGTTTTCGTTTTTTTCATATGACTGTTGTCTGGTCATGTATCTTCAAAGTTAATATGATGAACTAGGCTTTCTATCTTAAAGAGTTTCCTGGAATGAATTAACAACAATAATATCTGATATTTATAGATCACAGTTACAGCCTATTTAATGCAAAGGATTTTATGTACATTAATTATCTCATGGGATCCTTACAAAAACTGTCTGGAATAGGTTAATATTATTATTCCCATCATATGGCTGAAGAAACAGGTTGAATGAGAGAATAAATAACTAGACTGGCATCACCAAGTGAACAGGCATATTTTTTCTCTCACAAATGTTTCCAGTAGTGAGTCCATGTTTGAAAAAATAATACAGTCTCTCCTTTTTCTGACTTTGTTTTCCATAATATTGCCATGCTATTACTTGAGAAAAAATATTTTCTTTTTCAATGGGCTTGCAAACTTTGTAAAAAATGCTTTAGGAATTAAAAATTTCTTTAGTGCAATAATAATAATAATAACTAATAATAACAATAATATTAATGCTTATTTGTAGACTTGTGTATTCATTGGTATAGGGAACTCATGGGGTGGAAACCTGATGTAGATTGGCAACTCACATGTAATTTACGTTCTCAAAGAGTTGCGTGGGGAGGAGGCATTCTGGGAAGATGGCAGGGTAGGTCAGAAATTTCCAGGCTATTATAAATACCCAAATTAACTACGTATATATATATATATATATATATATATATATATATATATATATATATATATATATATATATATATATATATATATATATATATATATATATACATACACACACACACACACACACACACACACACACACCTATTTGTGTTTAATGGTAGCCATCTCTAGCCCAGAGTGGGAGGGGGAAAAAGGAAAAAAAAGAAATTTGTGTTTTAATTTTTGTTGTATACTTGGAAGGAATAGCATAGTAGATTTGCA
Organism: Notamacropus eugenii; assembly: GCF_028372415.1. NCBI lineage: Eukaryota > Metazoa > Chordata > Mammalia > Diprotodontia > Macropodidae > Notamacropus > Notamacropus eugenii. The sequence goes on along the minus strand of NC_092874.1, from coordinate 36,190,372 downwards.
ATTTCATATGCAATCTTTTTCATTGTACTATGTTATGGAGATGGTTTATTCCATAAATTAAAAATAAAATTTAAAAATCTGTATACATATGTATATGTATATATTATATATACATATATAATTCACATATGTGCATGTACACATATGCACACACGTATTTAGAGAGTGAAAGGTAGATTGCTATGTCTTCTGATCATCTCAAGCATTGGTTCAATGTTTGTATATTTTGCTGTTTATACATATTCTCTGTGAGTATCCATCTTAGTGCTGTCTGTATTTTCTGATCTATTTGTCCTTGTTCTACTACGGAGCTTATGTTTTTGCACAGAGTGCCCAGTGTTGTACTATACAAACTTAGGTATGTAATGAAGACTTCTTAATTGTGATGACGATGATAAGTTAGAAGGCTCATTTTATGTTTACTTGATAAATGTAGCTCAAGGGAAAATACTCAAAGTTCTTGATTACACTACTTTCTTTTCCCTGTTAAAAGACATCCACTATGCAGATTGAGGGTTAATTGGACATTTATTGAGGAAGTGTGGTTTGGTCTAGTCATCCATCTTTTCCCTGATATTTCATAAGAAAATGTTAGCGTGAAACTGAATCACAAAATCCCAAAATTAGTGGTTTGGAAGGGCCCTTGGTGGCCATCTAGTTCAATCCACAGACACTGCACAAATCCTTTGCAACTTTTGGGGGAGGAATGAAGCACAGCTAGGAGGGAAGAGATGTAGGCATTTAACTTATGAATCAGAAGTATTTAGTAGTGGTAGCATTTTCTGTGTTAAAACAAGTAAAATGAATAATCTACTTGGATTCCAGTAGAATTGTTCTTTGACCAATGTTGCATTACTGAGTGACAGAAATGTACATAAATATAAGGAAATTATAAATTAACCTTAAATGGGTTTAGACTTCTTATATAAATGCGAGCCACCCCACAACCAATTACTAGATCTATTCAGAGTAATTTATCAGACAGTTATAGTTTGTTTTGCTGTGTTGAAATTCCAGAAAATTTAATAATAACACACTTTCTGGGAATTGCATTAGCACAGGCCATTAATAAGTTAGACCTATAGAGCTGCATGTGGGTGTCAGATATATTGCCATTAGCAACATACAGTTAAGTGGAAACATTGGATATCACTTGAGTAGAGTTTTTTTTAATCTGTGATAATGCTGAAAGACAAGGTCTTCAGGATGCTCATAGTATCCTTTGAATTGTGAGCTTTTTAAATTATCCAGAAATTGGAATGCTGTAACTGATCTGAGCAAAGAGGAGTATAATAGGCTGGAAGACTGAAGAAACAAACACATTAATAAGTAAACAAATCAATAAGTAGCTGTAAAATGTGAGATTTGATATCCCCTACTGTTAAAGAGACTGGCCAATGACACAGGAGAGTCACTTATATAAAGAAAATACAAACATTGTACCCTATTGGGGGCCTTTAATTATCTGTGTTGTGGGGGAGAAGTGTGTCTCGGCAGTCTCAGTTATGCACAGGGGTCATCCAGTTCTGGGGTTTCATAAAACTATGATATATTTTAAACCTTTTCTAATCCAATGGCATTTGAAGTAATGTCTTTTTTCTTTCACTTTTCTTACTCTGATTTTGGAGTAAAATAAATTTGCATACTGACCCTCAAGGAAAGAGTTACTGGGGTCTGTTATCCCTAATCACTTTTATGTCACTTGAAGATTTTCTCATTGTTGTAAGTAACATTAATTTTTAAAAAACATAGACCATTCATTAATTGTTAAAAATGAAATCTAGGTGCCTTTTCAACGCCACCTTTCTAAGTTGTGACAGGAAGGCACAATAAACTCCCAGCTCTGATCAAAGTTAATGAAGGGTAGGGAGAAGGTATCTTAACTGGAGTTCTTACCTTATTTGCACTCAGAGTTTTTGGTCTTGCTTTGCAGCTATTTTTATTTTTGTGATAGTCCTAAAAATACAACTCTTCAGGAATAGATTTGACATAATTACGCTGGGTTTTTGTACATATACAAAATAAAGAATGTTGGGTCACCAGATAAACATGCGTCTAATTCTCAATCCAAGTGATCAGTGATTTCATTCAAAATACTGGTATCGTCTCTCAGAGGTTAAGGTTGTACAAGGTGGCAGTCATTGAGGCAAAACACACAATTTGGCGTGTCCTGACAATGGCAGGTGCAGTTCTGGGCTATTGTCTCCATCCCCCTGGCTCCACGATCGCTTTCCACTCTGTCTTTCTTTCTTGTGATTATCATACTTATTTAGCAGTCTTATATCTGCAGCATTTAGCAACATTGTGAAAACCTGGTTCAGAAAGACTGAACTTTTAATTGTGGTGGAGAATAAGTTAGCGAAATTATTCTGTGGATGTCGAAAAGATGGGTTTTGTTCTTCTTTCTAAGTCTTCCCTTCCTAATCGCAATTCAACACCCTTTCCCACTATTGCTCTGTATAAACTTCATGCTGCTAGACAAATAAATTCTTTGGAAAAATGCACATTTTTATTTGGAAATAATGCCATCTCTTTGTTAGATTTGCAGCAATCCTATTTTGCCTCTACTGTTTTTAAGTCGAAAATGAAAAATTATATAGAAGATGTTTGTGCATCGTATTGTACCGGATGGTATGTAGGTCAGCGTGCTGCACCACGACAGATAAGGCACAGTGAACAAGTGTTCTGTGTACTTACAAGCAAATATCAGTCATAATAGAAGTAGACAGATCTACAAGAGCGTTTTGGCTTAGGAAATGTTTCTTGTCATTAGCATTTAAAAAAAGCTATGAGATTCAGGCCTATCAGCACCGATTCACAGCAAAGCCTGGCTTGCACAGGTTGTTATCTGTTCAGTACAGAGGTGCAGCTGGTTAGCAAATGGATTTGCAGATTTTTTTTTTTCGCAGGGATGAGTAAAAAGGCAAAGAATCAGGTACTTACAACCCATTCAGAATGTAACAATTTTGTTTGTGTTATAAACCAAACCTTCTGTTTTTGCAAACTGCATTATTTTTAGAAACAGAACCCAGGGAAAAAAAAACCCGGCTGATTTAAAAAAAAATCTTTATTCATATTCCAATATCCCTAAGGGCTCTAATATCCATGAAGTAATACCAGCTAAGGGAGCCATAAGGACGGCAGACTTCCATGATTCAGTTTACAATTCTGCTTTATTGTGTTAGCAGTCAAGTCAAAAGGCAATATCTAATATTTTTTAATTTTTTCATTCCTTTTCTCCATGCAGAGCCTCGAATGGAAGAGGGGGGAAGGTGGGTGGGTTGAAGGGGTGTTGTGTGAGTGTCTTTGTGTGGACGCATTGTTATCAATCCCATAATTGGACAACTAGGGGAAAGCACATTCTTTCGAGGGGAAATAAAATCTGGGGAGTTGATAGTCATTATCAAGGAGGATTTCAAAACACAGAGGTTATAATAGACACTCTGTAACTACGGTTACATGGGGGTATGGGTGGGGGAACGAGATGATTGAGTTATTGAGAAGATCTAAGTGTCTCTGCTGAGAAAGGATATGTCTGAATGTGCCTGCACCCCTAGTCTGAACTGTGTGCTGCTCATTTGTCTTGAAGCAGGCTGAGGAATTTTGGTCTTTGGCTTTTAATAATAAAGGGGAAATATAAGGATACCCAAATCAGGGGAAACACATTTGGGGAAACTGAGTCAAGGGACATGCACAATGAACGGGGTCTAGATAGTTTTTATAGTGGAAATGTCAAGCTGTGACTTGGGTCAGATTTGGCATGTCATGATAAGTTGCACTAAAAATGAAATCTGAGGAGTGAAAGATGGAGATAGAATTCCCATGAATGATTAGGTGAGTGATCAAGCAATCTAACAGCTTCAAATATGTCACAATTACTGCTGAAGGAGAAAATATTTGCATTCGACACTTTCCACTTCTGTTTGGTTCATTAATAGAAAGGTGATGGAAACCTGTCCAATAAATTCAGCTCACTCAAATTCTGTGCTCCATCTCAGGTCTTAGATCAAAGATTGGAATGAAAGGAGGGGGAGATAATAAAAGAGCAAACGGAAATTAAGGACTCTAGTGAACATTCTGGAAATATTTGACAAATGAAATGCTCTGTTGGAGTACAACACCAAGTATTTTTGATTACAGTGCTTTATTAGGAAATAGACAATCAGCTACTTCACTTGCAGATCAAGTTTCTTTGACTTATTTTATTCTGCTTCCTGGCAAGGTGAGTGTTCTTTCTTAATTAAATCAGTTCACCATCATTCATTTAGTCAACAAATGTTTAGAGAACACCTACTATGTGCAAGGCATTGTGCTGTTACTTATTGAATGATGGGAAGTATTCAAGTGCAGTGCATGAGTCTTGCTTTTTATTTTTCCTGGATAATATTGTGCTATATTCTCTCTAGTTGGCACTGACAGAGAAGATTTCTTGACTAGGACTCAAGGGAAATTTGGAAGAGAAAATGTGATATTCCATTCCAAATTTCTAAGGCACACACATCTATGTGTGATCTATATATAGAGATGTATTTTTATATATGTGTGTACGTGCTAATATACATATATTCATTAATTAGCTTAGCTCAACTATCCTATCATAGGTCAAGGTACTTTTCAGTATGTAACTCTCTTTCCTTCTCACTATTGGTTGCCAAAGATTAGAAGGGCAGCTAGGTGACATAGTGGATAGATCGCCAGGTTGGGAATCAGGAAGCATCATCTTTTTGTGTTCAAATCTGGCCTCAGACACTTACTAGCTGTGTGATCCTGAGCAAGTCACTTCATTCTGTTTGCCTCAGTTTCTTCCTCATCTGTAAAACGAGCTGTGGAAGGAAGTGGCAAACCACTCCAGTATCTTTGCCAAGAAAACCCCAAGTAAGGTCATGAAGAGTCAACACGACTGAACAACAACGACAGCAAAGATTAGGTTATGAAGCTCAAAGGAAGAGATAAATATAGCTGAAAGGGAACTAGGGGTAATAAAGCGGTGAAAGTATCATTTGGTGCATGCTGTGGGAGTCAAGAAATAATTGTAATTACTCATTTCCTCTACCAACACCATAAAACTTGCTTTTCCTTTTCCTACCATCTAGTCTCTTTTTTTAACTTCCTTCCATCTTTTCTTTTTTCCCCCTTTGTCTCTCCTTCCTTCCGGCTCTCCTAGATTTGCACATCTCACATTTCTTTTGAGCTACTGAGATTCTGCTTTGCTCATAGAACATAGTGCCTTCTTAAATGTAGGCTTGCGGTGTGGGCTGGTCCGTGCCAGTGTCTCCCATATCTCAAAACTGATACTAAAATTCTTCAGAGACACCTTGACAGTGTCCTTGTATTGCTTCTTCTGACCTCTGTGTGAGCTCTTGCTTTGTATGGATTCTTTTATTTAGGTGAATATGTTTGGCATTTGGGCTACTCCTCCAGCCTATTTTTTGTATTCTCTACAGTAGAGTTTGAATGCTTGACAGTCCAGCTTGAAGGAGGACCTCAGTGTCCGATTCCTTATCCTGCCACAGTTTTAGGAGTCTATGATACCAGTATTCTTTGCATCCTGGCATTTTTCGGTCTAATGAGAAGGAGGTGCATTGAAAAGAATGATTCTATACTTAATTTTCTATTAACTATTACAGCATATTTGCAGCCAAGGAACATGGGATTTATTTATTTTTGGTTGTTGTTGTTTTATTAATTATTGTTTTATTTGTTTTCAGTTTTCTGCAATCACTTCCGTAAGTCTTATATTTTCTCCCCTTGCTCCCCTGTCTCTCCCCGACACGGTGTGCAATCTTATGTGGATTCTACATATGTATTTTTATTAAACACATTTTCACATTAGCAAGGAACTTGGGATTTAGAGGGGGAAGATATCTTAGTAAAATCGTCTACTTTGGGGTTCTTCACTTGGCATCCCTAGACCCTTCCCCCCATGGAGAGATTTCATGGAGTCTAAATTTGAGTGGAAAAAAACACACCTTCATTTTTCTAACCTCTAACTGAAATTTAGCATTTCCTTCAGTTATTTAAAATTATTATTCCCAGAAGGGATCTATGGGTATTAGCAAACTGACAAAGGGATCCATGCCACTAAAAAAGGTTAAGAATCTCTGATCTAGTTTGCGCAAGATAAAAAAAAATAAATGAAGAAACCGAGGCCAAGAGAAATAGTTTGACAACCGTCATTTAGTAGCAATATTAGAATCTGAACTTAGGTCATATGGCCCCAAGTCTAATGCTTATTTATGATATAACTGGAGATGAATCACTATAAGAAAACGGTCAGTCTCAATATAGGACAAAACCACATTTAAAAAGTATTAACTTTGAAAAGAATATTTAACACAAAGGACCAATCAAAGTGAGCTGGAGTTAGGTACTGTGAAAAATCCAAGAAATCACTTCTGCATGAAAAACACATTTGCATCATTGTTGTTCAATCATTTCAGTTGTGTCTGACTCTTTTGGTCTCAACTGGTGTTTTCTTGGCAAAGATATTGGAGTGGGTTGTCATTTCCGTCTCCAGCTCATAATAGGGTTAAGTGACTTGCCCAGAACCATAAAGGTAGTAACTGTCTGAGGACAGATTTGAATTCAGGAAGATGAGTCTTCCTGACTGCAGGCCCGGTGTTCTGTCCTTTGCACCACTTATTTGCCCCACATATGTGTCACATGGAGTCAAATAAAATGCACACAGGGTTTAATGAATGATGGAGAATTAATTTCATATACCCCCAGGGGTGGGATGGTGAATGTGTAACAACTGGATCTCTGAAAATACATGCCTGACTTTTCCTTTTAATCTTCAATAACATTTTCTCCATTCCTTTTTAAAAGACAAGACAACAAATCAAACCTTGCTTTGTGTCCAGGGTTTGCTGATTTCTGAGGTGTAAGCACGTTGAAAATTTAACAATCGGCTCTCAAGAGCAGATATATGCCGATTTCAGCACAACCTGTTCATTCTTACACTTAATTTTATAACCTTTAACCATTCTCTAAGCCTGATTTTTAGAAGTACAATTTTATAATTAGTTCCTTAATGAATAATTGTATTACAACATATCTTTAGAGAATACAACCCTTACTGCCCTTATGATGAAGCAATAAACCAACAGAAGTACTTTACTTGGGATTGCAGGGAGGATTCATGAACTTGGATGGGAAAAAATGTTGTATCTGTATTTTCACTGAACTCTAACAGAATTCTAGTATTTTTTTTTCAGTTATGAATATAGGCAACATACCACAGTGGTCTTAGCCTTTACCAAACTGCCATAGGGATCTATGACATATCCAAAAAAAGTTAAGAACAATGCTATACCTCTTATCTAAAACTTAACATAATGATCTGGTTTCTCTGAGTCTTCCTTAACATTTCCAGGCCTTCCATTAGATGGAAAGTGTCATGGGACATAGATATGAAGGGGGGGGGGGAAGGCAGAGGACCTCCTGCTTATTGTATGTGTCATCTCAAGTGATTTACTTTCTCTTTCAGGACCTCAGTTTCCTTATCTGTAAGATGAAGCAATTTGACTAGACAATCTTTCCGTGATTCCTTCCAGTTTTGACATTCTGTGACTCTGTGGTCTTTCATCTCTGCTTTTGCCTTGGCTACTGGTCTTCTCTCTCTGATTTGTTTGAGTGTAGAAACTGACCTCTCACACTGATGATGCCTTTCTTATTTCTACCTGCCCCCAAAGGGAATCCTAAGGAAAGGAATTGACTTGCTTTTTTGTCAAGGATTAAACCTGGGTTTGAGTTTTATCTGAGTTATGCAGAGCTTAAAAATTCATTTTCTATCTTCTTAGCCTCCTTATGTGTTGTGTGTGGATAGACATACATATGTATGTATGCACACATACATATATACATACATATGCATATATATAGACAAATATGCATACATACAACAAAAGGAGGCTATGAAGATAGACTATATATAGGCACTTAATATATAGGAGATGATATAAATGCACATATATGTATGTGTGTGTATATATATATATATATATATATATATATATATATATATATATATATATATATATATAATGTGCCTGTATGTATATGTGTACATATCTCTATCTATAAGGAATTGAAGAATGTTCTGAAACTAAAAGATGGCAGGGTAAAAACTTGGCCCAGTTCTAGGTGACCAGGAGGCATTTATCCGGAAAATTCCCTTCAAGATGGCAAAGGAAACGTTTTGAAACAATGGTAGAAACAAACATTTTTTTCGGTGTGTGGAATCCACTGCCATGTTAAGACAGGTTGCCATGTGGGGAGGAAAGTCTGCATCAGCTTCTGGTAGTAAGCTGGAGCCTTAAATTAAGCTATATCACATTTTTGTATGTATTACACAACATAATGGCAAAATATACCTACAGGAAGAATTTAGCACCTCCAAAAATTTAAAGCGGTATGTCCCTTCCTCCCCCTTCCTTTTTTTTTTTTTTTAAACTAAAGTAATCATCTGTTCACATAGCGGCATTAACGGCTGAAAAGACATGGCAGGGAATTGAGCAAATTCAACATTCATGGCAGACAGATTTTCTCCTTCTGTGTGTGTGGATTGGACACGACTGTGAACAGTTGGAGGTCAGACCATCACTAATATGTAGAAAACTTTTGATGTTAATTTACCATTAAAAAATATATTAATTTTTGGCAGAGGTGTGAATATCCTTGTCTTGCCTAAAGCTTTATTTCTGTGATACACAGAGAGATAAAATCCACACTGGGCCAATTGGAAGAGCGAGTAAACTTTTTCCCTTTTAAAGCTCTATTTTGTTGCTCATTGCAAACATGGTAAAGATTTTTTGTTTGGCTTACTGAAAAATCTCCCTCAGATGACCCAAATGATCGGGGAGAAGCTATGACTCTAAGAGGGACACAAAAATATGTTTTATAGGTTTAATTTTATGGGTCTCCCCAAACCAGTCCTTCTAATGGTCAATTTAATTTTGTCTATATTTAGCAAGCAAACATTTTCATTGAAGAGACTAGTGTGTAACATTAGGCTTTGTCTTCACATGGCAATTCAAGAAGCATTTATTCAGCACTTACTAGGTTCCAGGCACTGAGGAGACAATGACAAAACAGTTAAAATAGTTCCTAACTTCAAGAAGCTTGCATTTGGTTGGAGGGAAACAACTTGGAAACACATAGGTATGAAGTCCATATTGAAAAGAGAATGCTGCCACCATGATTCTCTGCCTTCTTCAGGAGATTTTTCAGTATAAATTTGTGAGTTAAAATTAGTCTGATCGTCTATGAATGGACCAAGTTTCAATCCTGTCTAATCTTTGGACTATTCTATTTCCATCTATGTAAACAATATGAGGCAATTAAACCATTTGGAGATTATAGATTATGGTTTAGAAAATTTTTACCTTTTATGGTAAATAAAATTTTATGGTAAATAAAATTATGGAGTAAGAAAATAAGAGATTTTATTGTATGGGTGAAAAAAATAATTTCTTTTGAGACATTGACATCTGACATAAAATGATATTGATACTGAATCCTGCTCTGAATAAATCTCTCTATACCTGGGTCTGTTTGAAATCCTCACGATCCCAATCTTCTTCAATCTCTGTTTCTTCATTGTTGCCATAGATTATAGGGATTGGTATTGGACTTCACAACTGTGTTGCTATTATTTTAAATCTCTCTTTGGTAGGGTGATCATCTAAGAACACTAAGTATGAAGGATATATCTCACTTCTGACATTTTAGTAGCAACACACACATGCATGTTTTAATCAAACTGGTCTACCTACCTCCTTTCCTTCCCCAAACCCACAGATTGAATCAACAATTGCTACTGGAAAGTGAAACCTATGTATGTAAGTGAAAAGATTTTCTCAAGCAAGGGAAGTATGGATTTGGAATTTTTTGGTGCTGACTTTTCTTCTTTCCATTCTCCTGTTCTATGAATGGATACCAGTATACGAAATTGATGCCTGTGGAAATTCTCCAGGAGCAAGCTCACTGAAAGCCTTTTAAATTCTTCAGAGATACTTGAAAAATGGAGTTGGACTGTCTTTCACCTGTGCACAATTCTTTACGTGGGCTAAGGGTGTGCAGATTTTAATTTTTGCTAAAGTATAGGTATATGTACTTAAGGTGTTATTGTCCTGGTTGTGTTCTAGATGAGTAAATGGAATCAAATCAGTAAGCATTTATTAACCACATAATGTAGTCCCAGAATGATATTAAATTCTTTTGTAGATCCCAGACAAGTATAGGTTGTATCCTGTCTAGTTTAGGTAGATAAGATTTATATATGTGAAGTGAAACTAGGCTCAGTCCCTCTGTCTGACTCAGTCTCTGTCTCTCTCTACATACCCACACCTATGTGTATATATCAATACATACATGTGTATATATTATAATAAAATGCTAGTTTGCATAACAAATATTGTAACTAATGTACAAACTTGGCCACCAGAAAGATCATGTTGGAATGGGCTAATTAGAGAAGGCTTCATGAAGAATGTGGAACTTGAGATGGGTTTTGAAGTAAGTATAGGATTTGAATTCGTAGGCAGAAAAGGAAAGATCCTTCCAAGTAGAGGAATAGCATGAACATAGAGTTAGTATTTTTCTGGAGATAGATTAGCTTGGTTGGGTCATACATAGAGTCCAGTTAATTTGGGGGAATAGTGGGAAATCCATGGTTATCTTCGCAGGAATTGACTGGGAGGAATATTCTAGGTCCATTTTTATCCGTTTTTCAAGTTTTCCCAACAGAAATGTAGAAATGTAAGAGGAAAAACAAGATTGGCTTAGAATGATTAATCCTCTGTCCCAGTGTCTGTTAACATATTCTGATGAAAAAAAAAGGAAGCCAGGTAGTTGCTTGAGGTCTTTCCATACATTCAGTAAATGGATCTCTATTAGTTATTATAAATTTCTTGATTTGTCAGTTCAAAAACCATGATTGTGAATGACTTAGGGATGTCATATCTCATAATGGACCAAATATGAGATGACTAAATTGAGATGTTCTCTCACTCTGACTGAATACAAGTTTTGTGAAATGAGACAAAAGTTTGAGTATTTGGGGATGAAGCTGGAAGGGTACAGAGAATGGGACAAATCTAAGTATATAACTATTGAACAGTTCAATTAGCAAGCTCAAGATCTGGAAAGAACTTTGAGACCATTCTATTCTCCTTATTTTATAGGTGAAAAACTGGGACACGGAAAGTAAGAGGCAGAAGTGGCGTTGGGGGTTCTATCTCTAAATTCATCATTGTTACCCCTGTGGTATACTACCCTTTCTGGCCCCACATCCTAGGCTCTCCATGCTCCCTACTAATTTCTTTGCCTTCTCTTTTCTTTCTCTTCCTCAATGGGGTCTAGAAATTCTAAAGAATCTGATCCCTCTTTGGTAAGGTGATCATCTAAGAACACTTAGTATGATGGATATATCTCACTTCTAATATTTTAGTAGCACCACACACACACGTTTTAATCAAAATGTGCTACCTACCTCCTCTCCTTCCCCAAACCCACACATTTAATCAATAATTGCTACTGGAAAGTGAAACCTGTTAATGTTCAGGTGAAAGAAAACTATCCCGTAGGACAAATAATACAACTTCAGGAACTGGGTCGGAAACAAAACCAATTACGTGGGCATAATGTGAGTGAATGTCTGAGAGCTAGGGGAAGCACAAAGGAACCTGGAACAACGGTCCTATACAAGTTTGGCTTATGGGATGCTATCAGTGTGGATCCTGAACAAGAATAGTGAGGAAAAGAAAAATAAAGAAGGGAAAAATCATTCTGGGTGCTGGAGGCTGTCTTTCTTTTTGCAGGAATTCTGTTGTCACTTGTGAAGCTCTACAACTCGTTCCAAGGCCTGCTGGCACTGATGTGGGTCTGCAGCACTCACTTGGCACTGTCTCTTCCTGTTGCTGGCAGGGTGGAGCATGGACCTCTCTAGCCTCTTCCTCTGTTGTTTGCTGCACAAGAGCCAACCATTGTGGCTACTCGCGAGGCAAGTCTGGCAGCGGAAGGACCCAGATGCCAAGCTCTGGATTGGACTTCTGTTCAGTTTGTCGCTGGCCTCTTCCCTGGCATCTGCCCTGGCTTTACAGCAGCCTGTGTCGCCGTCTGCAGAGCTGGGTTCAGGATTAGTCTTCTGCTGGCTACCATGCTCGTTTGGTCACTGTTTCCCTTTTGAATTATCCTTGATTATGAGGAATGTGCCTTCCTTCCCCAGCACATTCCACCCAAGGTACAGGTGCACACAATGTGTCTTCACAGCTGAGAGAAAGGGGGTGGGGATGTTCTTTGAAATCACTGACCGTTGTTAGTGAGAGACCCTGGATGAGAAACACCTATCTTCAATCATGAAAATTTAAAGGGAAATGGGAAACCTTGTATTGTAAGCATAAATCCACTCATTTTTCTCTAAGGGATAGGCTTTTCCTCACCAATAAAGTGTATGTGTATTTTTAAAGAAACAAATCTCAGCAGGAGCTCCTTTGTTATTTTTTTTAATGTTTGAATTCCATGTTCTTTTACTCCCATGAAATAGTAATGGTCGTTTTGGGTAAGGATGACAGCTCTCGCTTTTTCTCATCACCTTATCCTTTGAGGGTAGGTAATCCTACAAGTGCAGGTAATAGAATCACAGGTTTAGATCATAGATTTAGAGCTGAAAAAGATTCAGATTCATTGAGGGCAACTCCCTTATTTTACAGATGATGAAATACGGCACAAGATAGGTGACTTGACAAGAGTCACACAGCCAATAAGGATCTAAGGTGGGAATTGAACCCAGGTCTTCTTTATTCCAAGGTCAGAGCTCTGTCTATTACTCCAAGGCCGGTGCTCTATCCATTTTTTCCAAACTTCCTCTCAAGTGAAAAATGTTGGGACATATTCTTGGAAGAACAGAGTCTGATAGCTAAAGTTTACAATGAACCAAAGAGAAAAACTAGAGACAAGAAAGGGATTAAAAAAAAAAAAGCTATACTGGGTAGAAAATCAGGTCAAATCAAGAAGCATTCTTCAAGTTCTATCTATGTGCCAGGCACTGTGCTCAGAGCTGGGGATACAAAGAAAGGGACCCCCCAAATATCTCTGCCCTCAAGAAGCCCACATTACAGTGGAAGAGCTTACATTGTAATGGGGATAAAATGCTTGCTCAGGATGGATGGGATGATGCTAATGGATGAGACACACACACACACACACAACAGAATTCTGTAACTGTTATTTTCCTTCTGTTTTCTCTGATCAGGGGAATGACTTTTGGAACAGAAAGGACATATTACAAAAGGTTGATGGGAACTTGAAGCTGAAGATAAGTAAAGAAATAATTACAAATATAGTTGCCCTTGAAGACTTCAAGTCACAAGGCTCAAATGAACTACATTTTGAGGGTACTGATAGAACTGGTGGAAGTAATTTTTGGGTTCCCCTCAATGGTCTTGAGAGTAGAGAATGGAAAAGGTGCCATAGGATTAGAAAGGGGAGGAAAATCATATCTATAGTCTGGAGACACAAACTGTTTTCCTGGAACTCCTAGTTTTGGGGATTACTTATAAACTGGTTAAAGGCTGCCTGGGTCTAGGAGGAGCTAAGGTAGGAGTATGTACAATTTTTTTTAATACATTAATTTTATTAATTTTGATTCTATTCTTCTGAATAAAAGCTACTATTTTACAGTTAAGCCGTACTTCTCTAATTGACTCCAATATACTAGGCTGGTATGACTATCAAAATAGTAGGAAGGGAAGAAGGTGGATTTTCTGTTATGGGTGGGGGTGAGCCAAGAGGCTAACTAGATATATCTTACAGCCCACAACCCTAGACTGATGAGCCGAGCCTTTCCATTCACAGGGCTGGGGGAGTGAAAGCATAGTGTCCTGACTTGGGGAGGTGATAGACCAATCGAATCAGACATCTGGGATGTCATTCAGTTCAGTTATGGGTAAAATATTTTATGAAGGATATTGATAAGTTGGACTATGCCCACAGGAGGGGTAACCAGCATGGTGAAAGGTTTCAAGACCTTATTACATGAGGTTTGGTGAAGGAACTGGGGATGCTTAACTTGAAGAAAAGAAATCTTAAGAGTGATCTTCATCAATCTTAAAATATTATAAACTAAGTTTCAGGGAAGGGGGACTAGACTTGGTCTTCTTGGTTCCAGAGGATACAAGAAAGGGTTCTAGATGAAAGTTATGAGAGAGGTCAATTTTGGTTTGATGGAAGGACAGACATCATAACAGAGCTATCCAAAAGGAGAATAGGCTTCCAAGGGCTCATCTTGAGTTCTTCCAGCAGAGGCTGAAAGTTCACTTTGTAGAGATGTTGTAGAGGGAATTCTTCAGCTGTGAGTTGGACTAGATGGCCTTGGAGGTTCCTTGTGGTTTGGACTCTATGATTCTGTGACCCCATAATAGAAGTAAAAATAATAAACATTGGTATAGTGATTTAAGGTTTGCAAAGCACTTTACTTATGTTATCTCATCTGACCCTCACAATGACCTTATGAAGTAGAAGCTATTATTATCTCTAATTTTATAAATGAGGCAACTGACACTGAAAAAGATTAAGTGACTTGCCCAGGGTCACACAGCTAGTTAGTGTTTGAGGCAGGATTTTAATTTAGACTTTTTTCATTGCAAATGTAGCACTTTCTCCTTACCCTCAATGATATGCAACTTGACAATGAAGAGGACATAATCCTTACATAACAATAACCATGACTGTCACCCCATATCTTAGAACTGGCCCATCAATAGATTTCTGGGTCCTTTATTTCATCTTCAAACATTCATGATTCTTTAATGGTAATCACAAGTAGCTTTTAGTACATTTATGTTGCTACTTACCAAGTTCCTACCCGTTTCCAATCTTACCAGTTGCCAAGAGTAACAAATCCAATTGATGGAGATCATGGATATCCCTTTTTGTGTGAGAAAAATGGGAGATATGAAAGAGTTAAATTCTGGCATGATGATGGACTGGAGTATGCCTGTTTTCCAGGGACCAACCTTGCTAAGAGTGGAGATGCCCATCATAAGTTTGGCTGCATGCATGGTAATAGATTTCTTTGGCTACAGCAATTCTTGAAGACCATCTGCTAAGTGTGACCTTAGGTAAATCATTTGTTAATCAAGGTCAACATTGCTACTCTTTGGTCATTTTGAGAATGTTCTAAGAGATTATACTTAATATGGATATTGAACCTTTCTGTATCTCAGTTTCCACACTTGCAAAATGGCAGGGGAAGGTCAGACTAGATGATATCCAAGGTCCTTTTCAGCTCTATATCTATATTCTACTTTCTGAGCCTTCATTGTAAGGAATTTGTGATCTGCATCAGTGGAGGAAAGATCTGCCTTGAAATCCCAGCTCCTCACAGTATTATAGTAGAAAAAGTTCTTGCTGTGGAAACAGAGGACCTAGGTTCAATCCTCACTTACTATTTACATGATTACAATTCCATGGCTGAATCTCTTTGTCTCATTTTCCTCACATGTAAAATGAAGGGTTTGCTTAGATGACCTCTAAAGTTTCTTCCTGCTTTGAGTCTATGATCCTCAGGTCTGTCCTATGACATAGATTCCCATATGGTGTTTAATTATAATTGGCAGATGCAAAGGATGAGGAACCAAAGTATAGAAATTTGGGGAGCAATTAAGTTGATGTCCCAATTCTGCCAAAAATATTTTTAAACTCAGTTTCTGCTGTTGTAATAGATGGACTTTCCCCTCGGTAGCCAAAAGTTTAGCAACTTTATTTTTCATTCTTCAGTTCCCCTCTTCCCTCTGTTCCCCTGCTCCAGTTTATTGCCTTATTAAAAGGACACAGGCTCTAAGACAAGACAAGAAGGATGCCATCCACAACTCTTCCCACTTACTTAGTAATTATCTTAGTGTTGGGAGCACAATTAGCTGGGCACTGACATTCCTTTTTCATGAGCAAAAGGAAAAAAGGTCAAGTTTCCAAAACTTCATAGGATCCCCTTTCAGTCATGTTATATTATGAGATCATACATTTCAACTCATCACCAAAAGCAGGACTTCCTCCTACAAAATTTCTGCTAGATGGCTGGACTGTTTGACTTCTGCTCCAGTACTTCCAATAACACTACCTACCCGCAACAGTCCATTATATCCTTGGACAACTCTGGTCCAAAGTTTGGCATCTGATGATCTGGGTTTTACCCCTTCTCCATTAGTAATGATTTCTTAACATGGAACCCAAATCTATTTTCATGTTAATTTCACTCTGTCCCCTGGATCAGCACAAAATAATTCTACTTTCTCCCCATTAAAATCCCACAAATATTTGAAACCAGTGATACGTCCCTAGAGCCTTTTCCTCTTTAGGCTATGCATCCCCAGTTTCTTCTACCATTCTTCACATAGCATGTTTCACCGACCCCCTTGCTGGATCTTTTTAATGTCCCTTTTAAAATGTGGTATCCAAAGCTGAATGCTTTCTTCTACATGTGGTCTGACTAGCCCCAAGTACTGCGGGCCTCCTTATTTCCCCTTATCTGGTCATTATACTTCAATTAATGCAGGCTAAAATTCATTAGAATTTTAGTACTGTGTCGACCTTCTGATGGAAGCCAATGATAGCTTAACATTTCCTGCTCATGCAGGATCCTTAATTCCATTTACCAAAGAGAAGATTATGAGCAAGCTTAATACGTATGTAAATATGTTATCTTTACAGAGTAACTCAGACATTCAAGGCTCCATCAAATTCTCTTCTAAAGTATTAACTTAGAAAGTTCAGCTTTTTTTTTTATAAAGACAATCTATTACTGTAAAGAAAGGCAAGTGTCTCTTGAGCTAGTCAGTGAGGGGGATTTAATATTTTTATATTTAATAAATTGAAGAAGGATCCCATAAAAGGACTATTATAGGTCACTTTTATAAAATTTGGTATTAACTGCTATTCTTGACCACCTCCCCACCCCTGTCCAACTCAGTGCTGCTCCAGACCAATCAATCAACATGTGCCTTCACTAGGGCCTGAACTCTCTCCAGGCTCCTTCTTCTCCTGTCTCCTTCCTTGCCTCCCTGAGAAACCCCCACTCTGGTACCTTCCTTTCCTCACTGGTGAGTTCACTCCCAGGACCACAGTTTTAGGAAAGACTTCAGCCACAAGTCTCCTCCTTCTTCCCTTTACCTGTCACATTGCCATCATGTAGGCACCCCTTCCTCCCTTTCCAGTTCACCTTTATAGTGTTGTCTTCCTTTATTATAATGGGAAGCTCCTTCCTCAGAGGGTTTGTCTTGCTTACGTTTGTAGCCCAGAACTTAGCATAGCGTCTGGCACACAAGAAGAGCTTTATAAATGCTTCATTGTCTCTCTGTGCATCTCTGTTTCTATGTCACCAACTACATGTAATGCCTTATAAAGCACTTACATTCCCTGTCTCACAAAATTATTATGAGGAACCTGCTTTTTATAAACCTGAAAGTGTAAGGAATGGTGGTAGTTATCTTCCATCACATTTTTGATTCTCACTGCAAAGGTATTAAAAATGGAGGAGAAGACTAAGTTCAAAGTGGGAAAAGGATTCCTTAAGCCCTTAAGCCTATAGTTATTCAACATGGAAACATCTTGAGTTGTCTTGGATTGGAGCTGCATGGTTTAATCCAAAGGGAGCATCAATTCATGGATTGACACATGTCTATGCCTGCTTCCTTAAATGTATGGCTATTTGGAAGCTCTTTCTCTTGACCCAGCTTAACAACTTTATTATTCATCGTAGATGAAGCATGTTTAACACAGCTTGGAAGGGAGAGCCATAGTGCTTTCATAACCCAAAGGAAATGGACAGAAAATAGAATTTGATGCTTTCTTAGATGATTGCAATAGCTTTCATCCTTCCTCTTCTAGTCTACTCTCCATACTACCATCAGACTCATCTTCCTCATGCACATACTTGATCACATGAACCCTGTGTTCAGAACCCTGTAGTGCATCCCTGTTGATGGCTGAGTAAAGCTTTCAAACATCTTAGTCTAAAATAAAAGTCCTGCATCATCATGATGCCACTTTTAAAAATTTTGTTTTATTTTTAGTTCCAAATCTCCCTTCCCTTGCTCCTTCTCTTCCACCCACTGAGAAGGCAAGAAATACAAAATTCATTACATATATAAAGTCATTCTAAACAAATTACTGCATTAGCTAGATTCCAACAAAAAAAAGGAAAAGAAAGAAGGAAAAGATACATTTCAAACTGATCTCTGCATCCATCAGCTCCCTATCTAACTATGAGTGGCATTTTTCATCATGAGTCCTTTAGAATTATAGTGGGTCATTGTGCTGGTCAGAGTTACCAAGTCTTTCATGGGTGACTGTCTTTACAACATTGCTATTAACATGCGTTCACCTGACCTTTCCAAACTTATCTCAGAAACTTTGCTCCATGTACTTTAGACAGCACTCAAAGAGGATTCCTTGGGTTCATCCCCTAGATAAGCCCTACACTCTCCTGCCTCCATGATTTTTCTCATATTCTTGTTCACTTGCTTAGAATGCCGTCTCTCCAATGTACCTGGTGAATTTCTACCTATTTTCAAGGCTCAGCTCAAGAACACGCTAAACCTATGCTCCTGTGCTCCTTTGAAGGAAGGTCTCCAGAAAAAAGTACTTTTTTGGAGGGGATTGGATCTGTGATTTCATTAGTAGAGGGCACTTCTACATGAGGAAACTCCTTTTATCCATGTAGATCAACAGTTGTTTAACAACTCTCTAATAGCCTTAGAGAATTACCTGGAGCACTGAGAAGTCAAGTGTGACCTTGACCTGACCAGGGTCACACAGCCAGTATACCTCAGATCTTCCTGACTCCTAAGACAGTTTTCTATCCACAATACTTCAAGGCTCTGTAATTCATGCTTTTCTTTAGATTGTTCAAATGACTTGGGTGATTGTGTACATGAAATGACTGTTGACTTTGTGGATGACAAAAAATAGGGAGGGGTAGCTAACACACTGCATACAGAATCAGGATCTTAAAAGACATTGATGTACTAGAGTAGTGGACCAAATCTAATAAGATGACATTTAACAGGGGTAAATGGAAAGTCCTCCAAAAAACAAAGAAATAACTAGACAAGTTTAGGACAATGGCAGTGTGAACAACAGTTTATGTGAAAAAGACAGCGTTGATTTAAGGAGCTGAAAGATCAGTTCTACCCAACAAATACTAATTTAGCAACCATTAGCTAAATAACCAAGTCATGTCACCTCTTGGGGGGGGGGGATGTCTCAGTTTCCTTATCTTTAATAGAAGGGGAATACATCAGATGACCTCTAAGATCCCTATCAGTTCTACTTCTATGAGTCTATGATCTCTTCTTAGGAATGTTCAGAGGTCCCTTCCAACTCTTATAAAAAGATTCACCCTTGATCTAGTAAACTTTGACTAACTGGAAAGACTGATATACTAAAAAAAATGTAACAGGCTAATTTCTCTTCCAAATTGTTTATAAACAGACATGAGAGTACCCCAATTTTAATGAGTTCTAGAGCTAGAAATGGTATGAACTAGGTTAAGCATTGCTTTATTTTATTTGTACATTCCAAATGGTTTTTAATTTTCAAATCTTTGTGATGCCAAATACTAATTTTAATGTGCCTGTGCTTATTCCCAGTGAAATATGATCGATTTGGGATTCATTTGCATTAAATCCATCTTAAAATTCTTTTGTGGAATTTAATTGGTGTCCAAGTAGCCTTTGGGGCTATTAAAGTCATCCCTTGCAGTATTTCTTCCCTCAGAAACCATGTGCTGTTCATGACTGAATCTGTCCAAAACAGAGTTGAAAGTCTCCGATGCCATTTGAAAATCAGAAGCCCCCAGGTCCAAAGAGGGCATCGAACTTGATGAAAAAATGTCCTTCCTTCCTTAATAAGCATTTATTGGTAATTAGCACCCCAAGCCTAGGTCTAAATTTTCGATGGTCAGAATAAAAACCAACATCAAGTGGCATCTGTTGATCTGGAAAAATCTCTAGCTTGAATCCCTCTCCTCTTAAAAAAAAGTTCTGATTTTAATTTTACGATATTGTTATTATTTTCAAGCAACCTGTAAAGGGGTTCTTGTTTTAGAGTTTGGGTAAAAGGTGTAACTTAATGAAATGATTCCCTGGAATCCTTGGGCTCCATACGGCATCTTGAAGTTTGATTGGATATTAACTAAAAGATCATTTTGTTTCTCTTTTATAGCAGGAGATGCAATGTGTTCATTTTATAACATCTCCGCTGTTTGGAATAAATCACCCCGGGCAGATGCTCGTCACATTTCGGTTCAATAAAACCCTTTCCAGAGCTTGAGCAGATATGTGGCTAGTTGCAGGAGGGCTCCGTCCATGCCATTATCGGTTTTGAAAATCAAACCAACAGAACTCAATAGATTTCCACTAAGGCCATTTTAATTAATACTTTACTTTGGCTGGAAGTCTGGGCCTCCTCTGCCCTCACCTTTGTTTAACAACTCTGCCCCTTAAAAATACCATCTGTAGCTTCTTGATCATTTCTTCTAAAACAGTGTGTTTCTTCCAACTTCCAGGCATTCCTTCTAGCAGAGAGCCCTTTAAGAATTCTCCAAAGATTCATATAGGTATGCCATAGTGCATTGTGTACAGTATTTGAGTGGCAGGGCATGCTCTTTGTAACAAATTGGGGGTGGAGGGAGGAAGAATATAAGTGCTGAAAAACATTGGTGGCTACTTTTAGATGTGTTTAGTGTGTGTGTGTGTGTTTTTTAAAAGTCAAGTGAACATCATCAACTCACTTGCCAATAGCTATTTTTGAAAGGGAATGGAATGTGAACTTAAAAATTTGTGACTGCATATCTTCTTTTTTCAAAGAAGTTTCATAAGGTTTTAAATTATTCATCTCAGCCTGCACATGATAAACAGCTGAGGCTGGCCAGAATGGTCTGTAAGGTAAATAATGAGCCTTTTAAAAACATTCATAAATAGACAGTCGCTCAATTGACAGGGCTGTTCCAGCCTTCTGAGAAAATAATGCTTTGTTTAAGAGACTCTGTGTGTGTGTGTGTGTGTGTGTGTGTGTGTGTGTGTGTGTGTGTGTGTATGTAATGGGGGTCATGGGGACTAGGAGAGAAAAAGAGAAAAAGAAAGAGAAAAAGGTGGAGAAAAGAGGGGAGAGAGGTGAGGGGGAGAAATGAGAGGGATGGGAAAGAGATTAAAAAGGAGAAGAGAAAGGAAAGAGAGAAAGAAGAAAGAACAGGAAGGAGAAGATGATGTTAATGAATAAGAAGAAGGAGAGGGAAGAAGAAGGAGAAGAAGAAGAAAAAAGAAAGAAAGAAAGAAAAGGAAAGAAAGGAAGAAAGAAAGAAAGAAAGAAAGAAGAAAAGAAAGAAAGAAAGAAAGAAAAAGAAAGAAAAAAAGAAAGAAAGAAAGAAAACTGCTTGGTTACTAAGAGGAAGACTAGAACTAATGACCAACAATGTTCAAGGACACCAGCTGAATGCTTGATATCCTATTATGCTTTATTTGAAAATGAATCTTCTTAAAACCTACTGTACAAATTATCCACTTCACGATGCCATTGCTGTGCCACAGTCCCACCAAACTGGGGATAAGAAGTTGACCAATGGCCTAACTATCATTGAAATATTTTTGTTTGTTACCATTCAGTGGAAAAAGCATTGGTCTGAAATGCCACCTCTGACATCTACTAGCCACATGGTCTTAGACAAATCACTTAACTTCTCCAGTCCTTGGTTTTATCTTTTGTGAAATGAGGGGATTGAACTAGGGAATCTCTGGGGTCCCTTCTAGCCCTAGATCTATGATCCTATCTAGTGGGACATCATCAGTGGCTCTGAACTTCCTCCTCCATCTCTTGGATTTTTTTGGAGCATATGTTTCTTCTGTTGAAATTCACCAGGGACTTTTATGGACATTGACACGACTACTGACAGGAACTTTAGAGATGGAGCAGGTGGGGATAGTTTCAGGGTTTTTTTTTTAACCTCATTTTCCTTCCCCCTTCTTAAAATAGGTTCCTCACTTGTAGAGTCCCAGGGTCATATATCAGTCCTTCAGTTTATAAGCAACTGGACAGAAGGAACTAAAAATCCTGCTTGTTTCATATTCAAAGATCACCTTCATGGTGAGCCAACTCTAATCCCATGAAACAGTGGCCATCCATGGGCATTTGTATATGTTTGCCTTAGCTCTTTGCCGCCGTGTTTCTGCACAGTTTTTGTCTCCGCTAGCCCCAGCATTTACAACCTCCGAAAAACCTCATAAATCTACTTCATTTTTCTAATAAGACATGAAAGTCCTTAATTGGCCTTAATGAAATGCACTTAAAGGGCAATAAACGTGTTTAAGCCCTTCTTTCAGGGTGAGCTACGGTACTCTCGCTCTGCTCTGTTTTAGCCTTTGTGGTAATTAATCATTTATTCATACGCCGCACATCAGTAACAAGATCAAACAAGGCCCGTACAATTGCATGATAATAAGCCGCTCATATATGTGTCAAGATTTAGCAAGCCTTTTTAAAGCCTAATTTAAACTCGTTTTACAACTAACCAGCCTGCTTCTCCAAAGCATTTTCCCCTAGTATCTTTTTTTAAAACATATTTTCATTTGGATGCCATCTTTTTATTTTGTTTATAGAGCCCAGGTCGCCTTAAATTCCACTTATGGCACCAGCGTGAAAGTCAGCAATGCAAACATTTGCCCATGGTTTTCCAGCCCACTGGGAAGGCTTTATCTTTCATCCCCAAGGAGAGAGAGAGAGAGAGAGAGAGAGAGAGAGAGAGAGAGAGAGAGGGAGAGAGAGAGAGAGAGAGGGAGAGAGAGAGAGAGAGAGAGAGAGAGAGAGAGAGAGAGAGAGAGAGAGAGAGAGAGAGAGAGAGAGAGAGAGAGAGAGAAGAAAACAGAGTGGAAATCAAGGACTAGTATTTCTTGCCATTTGGAGGATATCTTTTGATTGGTAAAGATCTACATCATCAACATGGGGTAGGTCTAGCACCAACTCAGTGACTTGGCTTGTTGAGGATTCCAATAACTGACCATGGTTTCCTCCCATCTAGACAGAGGCTCATTTTCACTAACAGCTGACATTTCTGATGTCTTAAGGCCTTCTTTGTAAATAAGACTGATATTTGATTTTCTTAACTATCTATGTATCTACTCAGTAATGCATTGACGTAAGGAAGCATGGGCATGAGGGGAGTGGAAAGGAGAATTAGACCTCTCCACACATAGGAAACAGAGCTTTTAGGTTCTAGCTCTTTGACAGAGACTCATATCTGATGAGAAGTCTATCTATTAGCATCAGCATTAGCCAGATAGTCTCAGTCTTAAGAATTTAAAGTATTTAACATCAAAGATAAAAAACTCTTTTTGAACAGGTTAATGTCTGACTGGAGGCAGTGTGGTACAGGGGATCAAGAGTTGGCCTCAGGGCTAGGAAGATTTGGGTTCAAATCCTACCTTTGACACAAAATGGCAGACCACACAACCTCTCGGTGCTCTTAGGCAACTCTCTAAGACCATTCATATGTAATAAATAATTTGTATATGGTAAATAATATATAATAAAATGCAGAGAAGATGCCAACCTGTATTGGTAGAGGGATTTTCCTCATCTGGGAGTTCCCTATATTAAAAAATTATAGATCTAAACCCTTAGTCCCTAATATCTGACAAAGATTTTTTTCCCTTAGCATTTGTTGTTGTTAAATCATTTTTCAGTCATGTCCAACTTTTCATGATCCCTTTTGGGTTTTTTTTTGCCAAAGATGCTGGAGTGGTTTGTCTTTTCCTTCTCCAGCTCATTTTATAGATGAGGAAACTGGGGCAAACAGGGTAAAGTGACTTGTCCAGAGTCACACAGTTAGTAAGTTAGCATTATGATGTATATGCAGTGGTTTGAAGTTTCCCATGTTATTTACTTATGTTATCTTATCAGGGTCTCATAATAACCCTATAAATTAGGCATTATTATCCCCATTTTCCAGATGGAGGATAGTGAATAAGCATTTGTTAAATATCTACTATGTCCTTGTTAAGTACTTTACAAATATTTCTTTAGAGCCTATCTGTATTTCCTACAGATGAGAAAAATGAAGTTCAGGCCTCTCCAAACTTCTCTGAATTTAAGTGACTTATTCACTGTCACATAGTGATAGATAAAACATGTAATTTGTCCTCTGGATGTCCAGTTCTTCACTCATTCTTTTATTCTTTCATTCAGAGCACTTTTATTAAGTGCCTGCTATGCAGTAGGTCCCAGGGATATAGCTTCTATATCAAGGTCAAGAAGGAGATATAGCTCCTACCATAAATAAACTTACATTTTACCAGAAATGGGGCACCAGAGAAGGATTTTCTTAGAGGAACTTGAGATCTTGTAAAGCCATGGCTCCATGGCCCCATCCTAATTTCTTATCAGACATTAAATTAAGTCTTACATTCCCAAATATTTTCAGGAGATCTAAACAACTCTCCCCAAATCCGCATAAACTTGCCATTTCCAGAATCTACCCAGGATGTTTGCCTTAGCTTGGCAGAAGTGAATTCTAAGACTTGTCTATCAGAGTGGAGGATGGGTTAGGTCTGACCAAAAGATGGGTAATATGTAGCTAGATACATGGTTGAGGGATAGGGTCAGGAAATCAATAACATAGGAGTCCAATTAGAATATGGCTGATTAGACTCAGTGAGAAAAAGCTCAAGTTGTATGCTGGGAGATTTAAATCTGGGTCAAGTAGTACCAGGATGGGCTAAAGAATATAGCCAAGTTTCAGGGTTCTATGACTTCTGGCACAAACAAACCCAAGGAAATATGGGAAAGAAGGAAGCAAACATGTATTCAGTGCCTACTATGTGCCAGGCACTATACTACATGCTTTCAAATGTAATCTCATTTGATCCTTGTAGCAACCCTGCAAGATAGGTGTTATCACTGCACCCACTTTACAGTTGAGGAAAGATGCAAACAGAAGTTAAATGACTTATGCAAGGTCACACAGCAGTGAGATTTGATTTGAACTTAGGTCTGCCTGACTCAAACCCAGAATTCTATATATTGTATGGCCTAGCTGCCTCCAGGCAGCATGAAATTATATTATACAGTTGGTCTATTACTCTCTAAGGCACATATATATCAGAAACATTGTTTCTGACCTCTGTACTTTTATGTTTCAAATTTTTGTCTTTCTTCAAAGAGATTCTCCATTAACTTCTTAATTTTTCTTACTCTACTATTTGTGTTTTTATTCTGTGTTGAGAGAGCTCTAATTTCTGACTTAAATTCATTCTTAATTTCTTTATTTCTCTTTTGAGTCATTCTAGAATTTCTTATTTTTTCCATGATCTCTGGGGAGTTCATATGATTCTATTTTTCATGAGGTAATATATTGGTTCATCTTCCTTCTTATCCTATCTGTTCATTAGGCTTTGGTTTCTCTTTGAGATTTTACTCATTTTCCCTGCTATTTTAGAACTTTATTTTAGTTTGTCTGCTTATGCACTAGGCTTTTTTTGGGACTTAGCTAATGGTCTTTCTGGTGTTTCTTTTTGTGTTTCTTGTCATTCACTCTTTGACCCCTTCCCTTTCACCACTTCATAGACTTCTTAGGCTGAATTGTCAGGAAGACTTAGCCTTCTGGAGTTGGGGGATATAGGGCCTTGTCAGACCTGAGTATTTAGTATTTAGTCCTTAGTAACCCAAGACAGGAAGGAAAGGTCTTAGTTGTGTCCCTAGCCCACTTTTAGTCAGCTTGAAGCTCTGCTCCCTACTAGCTTCTGGCTGTGAGCGTGACTCGAACCATATTCTGTCCTTACTGAAGATTTCTGTCTACCCTTCCCTCCTCTTTTCTTCTGAGTAAAATCAGAGTGTATGGCTTCTTGTGGGATTAAAAGGCTATCTTGGACAGAATCACTGATGTGGGGGGACCCCTATAGCTGTACTCTTAAGTTAAAAGTCTGGAAATTTGCTTGAACTCACTGCCTCTGGGCATGTGGAGTCAGTGGAGATAGAGATGCAGAATGAGAACTCTTCAATATTAATGTTTTAACTAATGAATTCATAGTTTTTTTAAACCTTATCAGGGTGAGTGGAATATTGGGACGGATGGAAGTAGTTCTGTATTCTTATGTTGTGTTGTAGATTCAGTTGTAATTTCTCAATAGCAGTTACACGATTCCTGTCTTTTGAAGTTGAGTTGGGAGAAATTTGTAAAAAAAAACAAACCAACTTTTTGGCCATCTTGTTGGTCATGTGACTGGCCTTTGTACATTGGAACATTCTGTTCATCTCAGTTTAAAATGTTCATCACCATCCTCTCTGCTCATTCAAATTCTCTCTACTCCTCAACGTCCACTTTAAGTCCTACCTCCAGCTATTCAAGGCTGCATCAATCTATCTCTTCTCTGAATTCCTTCTAATCTTGATGTCCCTAGGCCACTTTCTGCATGTATGATTCTTTTGAGGGCAGGATTAATGCTTTGTAGGCCCTTCTGCAAGCTCTCCAGCACCTAGTGGAACACAGTAGGTGGCCAGTGAATCGTTGTTGAGTCAATTCTAATTGATGTACTCTTTAAATGCCCTTATGGAGTGCTTTAGTATATTTTTGATAGAAAAACAGTTGGTCCCCAGGATGTTTTTGGCTATGAGATCACAAAATTATAGATTTAGAGCTTGAAACGAACTGAGAGATCTCAGAGGTCAAACCCTGTATTTTACTGAGGGGAAAACTGAGGACCAGAGAGGGGAAATGACTTGTCCAGATGTCACAGAGGTAGTAAATAGCTGAACTGGGATCTGAACCAAGGTCTTCCAGGTACCATGATGAAAACAGATGGCTTCTTGAGCAACATGGCCATTGTCTCTTCAGTCAAAGCTGGGCACGTTTCCAAAATAAATAGTTTTTTCAGTATCCAGATGATGCTGTGTCCATTGGCTTGACCTATTTGACTGTCTAGTCTAAAATGAGCTTCCTCCTTGGCTCGTTGGTTATATATGGACCATCTACTTGATGGCAATAAATGCTCTAATTATGCACATTCTAGCAATGCTGAGCAAATGACTCCTCCTACTCTTCCTTCTTCTTCCTCTTCTTCTTCTTCATCATCTTCTTCTCCTTCTTCTTCTTCTTACCATCATCAAGACCTGAAACACACGCACACTTTATCTCTGCCTTTCTGAATCTATATCTCCCTTCCAGGCTCAGCTAAGAGGTCATTTCCTCCAGATATCCTTTCTTGGACACCTCATTTGTTAGTAGCCTTATCCTCCTTACTTTTCCTTGTGCTATATTTATCTGTAGCCATGCCTTATTCTTATGCTATTATGTTATATAATGGATTATTACATATTATTATATAACTAATGAACTCCTTGGCAGTAGAAACTATTTCTTTTGTCATCATATCCTCGCTCCCTTACATATATCAGGTGCATAATCAATATTAAATGGAATTGAGTTGTTGAATGTGGTGTAAAAGCAAACTTCAATCTGCTCCAAGCCCAAAGGAACTTAAGTTTCAAATCAACATGGATAGTGCTAGACTTGGAGTGAGGAAGATATGAGTTCAAATCTTGTCTCAAAGATTTACTAGCTGTGTGTTCCTGAGTAAATTACATAGCCTCTCCAGTCCTAGTTTCCTCATCTGTAAAATGAGGATAATAGCACCAGGATGTTATAAGATTCTGACAAGATGATTATATAAAGCACCATGCAAACCTTCAAGCTTACAGAAATATTAGCAATTATTGTTATTATACCATTTTTATTAATGAGGTTTTGCTATGTTTTTCTTAAGTATATATGTATATATATATACATATATATATATATATGTATATATATATATACACAAATATATATTTATACAAATATTTAGCAAGAAAGTTATAATTCCTGTGAAAAAGGTCTGATTTCCCAAGTTTTGATGACATATTTTGTCCTATTTTACTTGATAATATTGAGGCAAATTCCTCAATAACATTAAGGAATTATCCGATAATAATAATATTAAAGAATCAAAGACCAATTTCTTATATATTATTTTGCTGTTTAAAATATGCTTTCTCTAATTCATTTTTTATTTACTATGAGGATGTGCTTTCTTGCCCAATTTGCCAGCTTAGCTCCTTTTTGGTCAAATAATAATAACAGCCTGCAGAGATGGCACCTTCTGGGTGCCAGAGATAAAAAGTCATTTACCCAGGGTCACGAAGCTGCTGAGATCTGACTCCAAGGCCAAGGCTTTTCCTTTAGTTCATGTGACCTTTCAAGTGGCAAGCTTCTTCTCCTTGTTTTCTCTTCTATCTAGCTGCAGAAGAATGATGGTCTCTTCAAATATGTGACAGAATTCCCTAAAAGAGAGACTTTTAGATTCCAGGGAAGAAAAAAAATCAATAAAAGTAAACTTTCCAAATTTTATCTGATAATTTTATTGATCCCAACACTTCCGATGACCTCATTTGTAAGCCAGTGTGACACAGTGGCTAGAGTGTTTAAGCCTGGTATCAGGAAGATCTTAATAGTGGCAGCTTGTCTGGGCAGTGGAGAGATCTGAATTCATTACCCAACTGCAGACACTTCCTAGCAATGGGTCTCTGGGCAAGTGGCTTATCCTCTTTTTGCCTCAGTTTCCTTATCTATAAAATGAGGATAAATAGTATTATTAACCTCCCAAGGTTGTCATCAGGATAAAATGACATACTTGAAAGTCTTAAGACAATATGGAAATGCTATTGTTACTGTCATTCCTATCTTTCCTCTGATTCCTCTTTGTGACCCTGGGTGAGTCATTCATCTTTTCTGTGTTTCAGTGTCCTCTTCTGTAAAATGGGGATAATTACATCTTCAGTACAAACTTGTCTTCCAGTGTTGTTGGGGGATTCAAACAAGATAGCTGTACAATACTTTAAAAACAAGAAACCATGACATATTACTGGTTATGAAAAAGTCTAGAAGAGAATATAACACATAACTCTATGACTGGCTTCTCTTCAGTGATGTGATATGGATATTTTAAAATAACTGCAAGAAGGCATTACTAGTGTCCAACTTTCCCCCTCCAAAGATTTTGCACTAATTTTAAATATATCTCAAATTTGCTTATCTACGTATGTAAAGCACTTTGTAAGCCTTAAAACGTTACATAAATGTTAGCTATTATTGCTAGCAGTAATAGTAGTAGTAGCAGCAGCAGCACCAGTTGTAGTAGCAGCAGTTATAGTAGCAGCAGCAGTATTATTTTGTGTTATTTCTGGCTGCTCCTGCTGTGGCTGATTGTTCTCCCCCAGTAGAATATAAACTCCTCAAGGGCAGGGAACATCTTTCATTTTTGGTTTTACATTCCCAGCACCCAGCACCAAATTTGGCACTAGGAGATGTAACTTAATAAATGCTTGTTGGATTAAATTGAATTGAATTGAAGGTAACTGTTGAGCAGTCAAAGAAAACTGCCTGACCTAGTTTAATCAGTTGCAGGGCTGTTCCACTTCTTCTGATTTGTTGTTCATTTAGGCTGGGCAGCTGGACAATAGGATTTTGCATGGGCCATGAACAGTGAAATAAAACAGCAAGATGTACTGTATTTTACTGAAACATCCTATAAAGGGCAGCAGGGGACTAGTCAAAGCCCAATATTCGAAAACTGTCATTTTTTATCACTAGTTTATTTCCTAAACCAAAATGTTTTGGAGTATAAATATTGGATGAAAGCAAAACTGCACCACATTTGCTAGCATGGAAGCAAGAATTCGACCCCACTTTTTATTAGAATTAAATTAATATGGCATAAGTAGTTTTATAGTTTTAACATTTTGTTATTATTTATGCTGTCACTGCTCAGCACACACAGAACCATTCTGGTTTCTTTTTGTTTTTACTACTAATAAAAAGTAATAGGTGTAATAATTCAAGGACCATTTCTGGTTCCCAGCACTTTGGTTCTGTCTTGTTTACCTGCTCAAGGAGACATGCCCTGATTCAGAGCTCAAGGAACTTTGAGAGAGGATGGAGGAATCCCTTCCAATTGGGAGGAGAAGGACTGAACCACATCCTGCTCCTCCTCCCTTTTGATCCCCCCTCCCTCATCTTCCAGTTAAGACATGTCCATGAAAAACCTTCCAAGCCCCAAAAGGAATGAGTTGATGCAGAGCAGAAACTGACCAGGGCTGCTTTTCAGTTGAGTTCATGTGTGTCTACTAATTATGGAATATAAATATATTAATAAACATGTTCCCTTAATTACCTACTGATTTCCCAGAACGCTTCAAAATGAGAAGAAAATGGCTTTATTTGTGATAGGCAGGAAGGCAATTTCTAACCACGACAACTGTGCCCTCTGGCACTTTGTCCAATTTTTTAGAAAAGGCTTTTCAGAAGTTGAAGTGACATAAGATATTTGAATAAAAATTGGAATGTGTAAAACATTCCTTAGTAAAATCCATGTGTCCAAGAAATGCCTAGTGGATTTCGCCATTATTCTATCTAATTAAACTTTGCAAAGCTCCTACTATGTGTCAGATATTGGCAGTACAACTACAAAAATGAAACAATCCCTAACCTCGAGGAACTTACATTCTATTGGGGAATAGGGTGAGGTGGGGAGAAGATCCAACATGTGAACAGATAAATAGATATGTAAGTTGAAATAGTGATGAACATGAAGTGATAGAGAATATACACCAATGCTTCTGGCATACAGGAGGAATTAGATGTGTATGTGTGTGGGTGTGTGTGGGTGTGTGCCTGGAACATAGGAGGTGCTTACGCAGTGTTTATTGATTGATTTTAAATTTCATCTGCTATCTCATTGGCACAGGGAACTTCAGGTGAGGAACTTTCTCTACCAATGCAGGTAGCACCTACTCTGAAACTTAGCCAGTCTGAAAAATGCCTAGGGCACTAGAAGGATAAATGATTTATTTAGGGGTTGCATAGAACTTGAACCCAGCCCTTCCTGACTCTATGGTCAACTCTCTCTCTTTCTCTCCACAAAGAAGAAAGCACTCCATTCTGAACAAAACTCTCTCTCTCTCCCCCTCCCTCCTTCCCTCCTTCCCTCCTTCCCTCCCTCCCCTCGTTCCTCCATCTCTCTCTCTCTCTCTCTCTCTCTCTCTCTCTCTCTCTCTCTCTCTCTCTCTCTCTCTCTCTCTCTCTCTCCCTCTCTCCCTCTCTCCCTCCCTCCCTCCACTACACTATCTCTCATTTTAGAGATGAGGAAACAGGGAAAGGGACATGTTTGCCTTGGATTATGCAACTCATAAATGTCACTGGTGGGATTTAAATGAAGGTCTTTTTGACTCCAAGTCCAGTACTCTGTCCAGTCCTCCATATTGTAGTTAACCAAAGGGTAAGGAGGGCTAAATCTGCATGTCATTACGGATACTTGTAAAAGTTTAAGTCCATCATCCTGAGACAGCTACTGGGTAGTTTCCCATCTCACTGGATAAAGATTTATTCTACTCATTTCTTTCCTCAAACTTGGGGTCCAGTTTTTATTCCCTCTAATCCTGCTAGTCTGGTTTTCTGGATACTGATATTGTGTGGCATCTGACAGCTCTGCAAATTTGTTTCAGGTTGACTTTGAGGCTGGGTTCCAACCTGTTCCCAAGGTCAAGATCTTGCCAAGGGCTCCAGTATAGATTCTATCTGATTTCCCTATATTCTGACACCTGCCTTATCTTAAAAATAAATATTAAAGCAGAATCCTTATAACTCAGACCAGAATAGTAATTCTTTCCCTGAATACCCTTGACAAGGGTCATCAGTATCACCTGCAGAAGTAGCCCTGTCTCTACTTATGTATTATACCCAAAGATACTTTTTATTAACCTTGTAGTCTTTTTGGAGAAGCCGCCATGACCAAGGGATTCCAATAAAGATATATGTCAGTTACAGTTTCTGAGATTTCATTTGACTGCAAAAGAAACAGATGAGTTGGTGTCAAGAGGGCTGTCTTGCTTTGTTGTAAAAACAAAAAAGCTGTAAAAGCTGCTCTTGTTACTTTTCCCCTAATAACCTAATCCAGACTCTTCAGACTGGGGAGGCAGCATGGAGTAGTGGCTAACACACTGGTCCTGGAACAGGGAGATCTGAGTTTGAATCCTGCCTCTGACACTTACTAGCTGTGTGAGTCTGGGCAAATCACTTAATTTTTCTATGTCTCCATTTCCTTCTCTGTAAAAAGAGGAGGTTGGATCTAAATCTGTGATCCTATCACTTTCACATGGTTGGCTTGGTGTCAGTCTTACACTTCAAATTACCTGGTGAAAGATAGAGACTCAACAGTTATTTTCAGTATTGCTCTTAATATGGTACCTCTGCCAGGTAAGTACTTTCAAAGTCTCAGTTGATAAGTTGCCCCTCCCTAATTTTTTTACTTGCCTTTGTAATGTGGGATCATAGGCTCCTCTAATTAAAAATGAATGCAACAAATAACAGGCAATATGAGATGGTATTTATAAAAGCTCACAGTGCAGTCTCTAGCACATAGTAGGTACTTAATACATGCTTGTTCCCTTCTGTAGAAGGCAAGATGGAGGGAGAGTATAGTAAAGTAGTTAGAAAACCTCTGCTTCTGGAACATATTCTCTGTGGTGGTTGTTTTTCAATCATGCCCAACTCTCTGTGATGCCATTTAGGGTCTTCTTGGCAGAGATATTGGAGTGACTTGCCATTTCCTACTCCAGCTCATTTTAGCAGTGAGAAAACTGAGGTAAACAGGCTTAAGTGACTTGCCCAAGGTCACATAGCTAGTAAGTGTCTGAGGCTGGATTTGAACTCAGGAAGATGAGTCTTTCTGATTCTAAGTCCAATGCTGTAGGCTGCCCTCTGAGTTCAAGTTACTTAATCTTTCTGTGCTCCAGACAATTTTTTAAAGACTAAATTATGAAGCAAAAGCAGATCTCCGTTGGCTGGGGAGAGTTATCCCATACAGGCAGCTAAGAGGAGCAGTAGATGGAGCACATGATCTGTGGTCTGAGTTTGACTTCTGCCTGCACACAGACTGGCAAGTCAATAAGATCTTTCTTAACTCCACTTTCCTCATTTGTCAAATAGAGGAGGAGATAGTGCTTGCTGGCCTCTCACACACCTTCCAGACCTAAAGCTGTGATCCTATTTGGCCCCCAGACAAAACACAAGGCTGAATATAACTCAATGGCAGCATGGGTTGTGCAGCCATTAATTGGTATGGAGATTTTGGGAGGGGAGAGGACAATGTGTCTAGTATGATGGATAGAGGTGTGACTGTGAGTTAAGAGGTCAGTCCAGCTGGTCTGACACAGACTTGTTACATGACCTAGTCTTCTACTTTATTCTGCTTTATAGAGGAGGAAACTGAGGCACAGAGAAATTAAGTGACTTGCCTAGAATGACACAGCTAGTATGTGTCAGAGGCAGGATTCAAACTCAGGTCTTTCTGATCTGCTATTCCATGCTGCCTCCCCAATCTGAAGAGTCTGGATCAGGTTATTAGGAGAAAGATGAGGAGAGCATCAATAAAAAGCAAAGCAAGATGCCCTCCTGACACCAACTCATCTGTCTCCTCTGCAGTCAAATGAAATCTCAGGAGCTGTAACTGACATGATTGGACTTGGTGAAGTAGAGGGTCTTTCCCAGCTCATTTTGCAGATGAGGAAATTGAGGCAAATAGAGGTTAAATGACTTTCTCAGGGTCTCACAGCTAGTAAATGTCTAAAGCTGAATTTGAACTTATCTTTCTGACTCTAAGCTACTTTCTATCCATTTTGCTACCTAGCTACATAAATTAGAACACATACATTCTAGACAGGTCCTACATACTTTAGGAGCACATTAGTTTCTTAGCTGTAAAGGTTCAGAAGGCAAAGAGCAATTAGAAACTTACTAGAAGGCAGCTTCCGTACACATGGGGTGGCTGTTTTATTTTTTTCTCCCATGTTAACAGATCTAATTTTAAGGTCGGAGCCCCCAGGTGTCCTTCCTTCCCACTCCAACGGACACTTGTGGTTGTACAAGGAAGAGAGTGTCCAGGTCAAACTGACTTCCTTAGGGTAAATCAAACTGCCAGAGGTTCGTGTGGATTTCCTTTCTGCTCTGAGTGGTGGTAGCAGTTAGCCATCCAGTAGGATGAAAGGGACGGGTTGTTAGTTACTCTAGTTTTGAAAACCCTGTGATGATGAGTTTGCCTGCTCTGTGAGCATCTTACCTCCCTGAGCAGCATCTTCAAGAGGGAGGGACACCTTGAATACTGAAGACATTTCTTTAGTGAAACTTCATTAATTCACAAAGCACCAATTTAGAACAATGAGCCCATTGTCCTTCAAGGTATTTATCATATTTTAAACAGGTTTGCTGGTATCCAAATAATTTGGATTGAGGTTTTTTTCTTCTGGATGGGTTTTACTTCCCTTAGTAGATGCTAAACAGGAGAAAGGAGAGGAGAGGAGAGGAAAGGAGAGGAGGGGGAAGGGAAATAGAAGAAGAGCCAGTAAAACCCAGGTCAGCTGGGTATCTTTTGGACATCCAAGTTTACCTTCTGTTGGAGAAGAGAAGGAAGGGGAGGGGGAAGCAGACAGGAGAGGAGGAGGTGAGTTACCCAGCTAGCATTCAGCCAGCTTCATCTACTCACAGGATTGTGTTTGTCCTTCATTGCTGAAGAAGACCATGCCATCAGAGAAATGATGACATGACTTGCACTTGACTTTGTTTTGAGTGAGGGAGTGCTGTGAAGGTCACCAGCCTCACTTGTCCTCCAGAGTCATCTGAATCCAGTGACCAGATATTCCTCCCCCAAAACCTTAAATCTACTGCACTCTGAAACTGGGACTCCACTGGGGTCTTGCTTGAGGGCTCCTCTGGACCCTCCTAGCTTGAGAGTGATTATCAATAGTAACTGTTGCTGTTTCCCTCCCAGGCTGATGTCTTCCTTTTCTTGGCCTCATTAAAGGGGCCCTGTCCTGGCTACTCCATAAATGGGCCTATTCAATGAATGGGAGTTGCCTCACCCTAAGTGAGTGCCAGCAAAGACCTTGGCCTAAAGGGCTCAAGGTCTCCCAGTGCATCCTGGGTCATCTCCAGACATCCTGATGAATATCTGGTCACTGGATTTAGATGACTCTGAAGGAGAAGTGAGACTGGTGACCTGCACAGCCCTCCCTCACTCAAAACAAAGTCAAGTGCAAGTCATGTCATCATTTCTCTGATGGCATGGTCTTCTTTGGCAATGAAGGACAAACACAAAACAAGATCCTAAACACTGTGAGGGGAGGGACTATGCTTTATTTATCTCTGTTTTAGTGCCAGAAGCATGCTTAGTGAGCAGTGGCAGACACACAGTGGTCCCTTAATAAGTCTTGTCAACTTGACTTATCATGAAAAGGGGGCTGACTTAGAAACCAGCAAGAGTATGGCTCTATGACCCTTAGCCAGACATTTTGTCTCTCTCAGCATCCGAGGCAATTCTGTAAGACTATAAATTGCAGAAAAACAATGTTCCTCTTCATTAGTAGGGGGAGTGTCCTACACCCATTTGATTAATCACTCGTTATTGAAAAATGATCATCACTGCTTGTACCTAGCATGATGCTTTGCATACAGTAGGCACTGCATTGTTGCTGCTCTTTGTCTTTCCTTCTGGAAGAGGATTGATGACATCAGAAAGGTGATGTCATGACTTGCAAGTGAATTGGATTTAATTGAGGCAGGGCTGTGCAAAGTCACAAGCCTCACTCCCTCCTCCAGAGCCATCTGGCTCCAGTGGGATTGAATATATGTTTGTGGAATGAAGGAACAAGCACTTATTAAATACCTACTGTGAGCCAGGCACTATGTTAATGAAGTGGTTGAAATCTACTTTTCTGCTATGAGTGAAAAAAGGGTGGGCTAAGTAGTTACATGTAATAGATAGAAATAATAGGAATCGAGTTTGAGTCCTGCCACTATCCATGTGACCCGGGTCAATTCACTTAAGAATCAGTTTCTTCATCTGTTAAATGGGGATATGAGTAGCATCCAACCTTACAGGATAGTCATAAGGATCAAGAGAGATAATAATTTATGTAAAGTTTTTGCCAATGTTACTATATTAAGTAAACACACACAATGTGTATATATACCTATAGATACACATACATATAAACATATACAGATACTTATAAGGGATTGTTTCATTCTTTGCACTAGTATCCCCAGCACAGTGCCTGGCACACAGGGCTTAATAAATACTTATTGTCTGAATGAGTGATTATTTTCAGGGCAGATTTAACTTGCTTGAGAGAAAACTATTGACTCCTCTGGGATGCTGCAATGCTCTCTAGACTTGAACCACCACCTCCAATTTCTTCCCACCTCCAGCTCATCCTGTACACCAGCATCAATTGAATGCTTCTAAAATACTGCTTACCATGCCTCACCCCGACTCAAAACATCAACCACTCCCCACTTCCTACCGGGTGAAGGCCAGGTGCTTCCTGCTTACTTGGTATTCAAGGCTGGCCAAAATAAACTCAATCTATTTTTTTTTCTAGCCTATCTCCTTGAATTCTCTCATACAAAGCCAATGTTTTAGCTACATTGGCTTGAGAGTTCCCCTTTCTCATTCATTGCTACCTCCATGGTAATTTAATATGCCAAAATGCCCTCTTCCCTTCTCTTCTGCCTATTTGGATTCTACATCCCTCTGGCAAGGTTCACCTGCTCCGGGAAGCCCTCCTTGACGACCCCAGTCCACAATGCTCTCTCCAACCTGCCACCTCTAGTAGACCTCCTCCACTGCTAAAGGTCTGGCTCTGTCTTTTTCCATGAATCAGATAAATGACTTGTGTAGCTAGTTAACTTCTTATATCTTGAATAACAGCCAACATTTACAGAGCATTCTAAGGTTTGCAAAGCTCTTTAAGTGATTTTAAAAATTTGATCCCTACAGTAATCCCTCACTACACTTCTGTGAGACGAGTGCTATGTGTATATGGGGTGACTTTCTTCAGCTGGCCTTCCTTCTGGTGAGTCTGAATTAGGGAGAGTTAAGGAGAAAGACTCCTTTCGGACAATTTGTCCTCAGATATTTCCAGTTTAAACTCATATTTCTGCTTTCTCTCTTTCAGCTACATTTTCTCAATGATCTGCTGACTTCATCCCATTTTCTGGTTCCTTCTGCTTATTTTTTTCTTTCTCTAAAATGCTTGTAACCTTAACTGTGGCCTCCTCCCTTCAGTTTCTTTCTTTGCACTAACCACAATCCAGCCTGGTCTTCTTAGATAAACATCATTCAGACCATAAGGGTTGGGGGACTGTAACACTCATTTAGTTCCTGTCTTTTCCTCCCAGGAATAAAAAAAAAAGAACTTTTGACCAGTAATACAAGCTTTTTTGGGGGAAGGGTCATAATTGGGTTCTTGTTTGAGGGCTAATTGCAGAAGATTTCCTTCTCACTCATCATCTTCCACATTCTCTTAGCAAAGTCCTGTGCAGAAAATAAACATTCATATACCCCTTTTACAGAGGAGGAAATCAAGTTCTGTGATTTGCCCCAGGGGAATGGGGATTCTCCCGCAGGGACAGAGAACATCTCTGCTGCTCTCTGTGATTCCTCAAAGATCATGGATAGCAGATCAATAATCATACGTGAAATTTGTTACAGTATGCTGGGACGCCATTTGGCGAAGCCAGGGCCCTTGAGGCCAGTGAGCTGGGCAGCAGTTAGGTTCTCTTCTAATCTCTGCAGTAATCTTGAGTTTCAATTCTCTGCTGATTGCTTTTTCTTTTATTTGTTCTTTTATTTTTATTTTATTCCAGACTAAAGATCTTTTGCATCAGTTCAAAACATACAAGCAAATTAGCATAAAAAGGTATCTATCATCTTCCAATCCTCCTCAAACAAGGATCTTAGACATCCTTCCATCTTCCTCCCAACAGAACTAAAAATTATTCTAGGTTGCCTGTCCCTTTTCTTAGAGAACCCTGTCACTCTTCTGTCTTCATCTATTGCCAGCTACTTGCCCCTATTTTCATATTTGAAAAGTGTCTCTTTAAGATGCTGGAGGCAGAGAGGATTCTGGGAAGATGGAGGAGTAGGTCAGAGAATTCCAAACTCTCAAGATTTCCCCCCACAAAAGAGTTAAAAAACCACCTTAGGGCGAACAAAATGTGGGTGGAGATAAATAAGAATAGGGGCCCCACTGGGGCTTCTGGGGATAATTTGAGAAGATCAGAAGAAAAATCCCAGGACTAGGTTTGGTCCTGGTGAAGAGTAAACACCTCCAGTCTAGGGTCTGTTTTAACAACTAGTGGCAAACAAGTTGGTTTGAGAGGCTGCCTTGGCCCCAGCCACAGAAACTTTCTAGTGAGGGGAGTTGGGCTTTTGAGCCTGGGAAGATTGAGCCAACCCCTGCTGATGAGGAATGCCAGCTGTGCAGGGAAGGGTGTCGGTCGGGGCAACAGGGATCCAGCACATGCCCCCTGAGTGCAGGAGCAGTGGGGCAGAAAGTCCTTGGCTGTGGGCACTTATAGGAGGTTGGACTTTTGGCTTTGGTTCCAGGCAGGAGGGGAGAACTGAAGATCTGGGGCTAGAGGCCCCATCTCCCACATCCCAGGGCTAGAGGTGATGACAAAAATTAAGCTATTACCACAAAAAAATGTACAGACAAAAGAGAAAGAGTCCAAACATAGAAAGCTATTATGGGGATAGAGATGACTGGGGTTCATCTTCAGAGGAGGACACTGAAGCAAAGAAACCCCAAAGAGTAACGTCAAATGGTCACCAGCCCAAAAAGAATTCATAGATCTTAAAAAAGACTTTAAAAATCAAATGACGGAGGCGGAGCCAAGATGGCGGAGTGAAAGCAACGACTCACCTAAGCTCCTGGAAAAACTCCTTTGGATATCTCTGGGGGGAGAGTCTGACCAGACTTTGGAGGTGTAGAATCCAGTGGGAGACGGACTTTGACAGATTCGGAGCCTAGGCTGGACTGGAAGGTCCACGGGAGGGATCTGTTCCGCGGGGGTAAGACCCCGGCGCACAGTGCAGCGCGGTCGGCGCGGCAGGGCGGAGGCGACCCGAGGGGCCCGAGAGTGGCGGGCGAGACCAGCGGAGCAGGAGATAAGCCAGGCCGAGCCAACGATATCAGCGCAACAGCCTTTGAAATCTTCAGCCTAAAGACGGGACTTCAGTGGGTCACTACTTGAACATCCAGAAGCTGGGATGCCGGAGTGATCAGTAAGTGCTCTCCCCTCCCCCCCGATGACCTTGAGGGAACCATAAAATTCTTCCCCAGATTAATCTTGGATCAGTGGGAACAGCAGAAGGGGGCGGGTGGTCTCATAACACCAGAGGCTGGAAAAGTGGCAAAGGGGGATTCTTCCCACCGTGGTGGAGGCTATCTGGAGGGACAGACGACCCAGGGCAGAGAAAATTCGCACTGAGACCCAAGCAAGCCTCAGCCCGGGAGACGAGCCCCAGGAGGGGCGGGAACACGCATTAGCCTCTAGGCTGCCCCAGCCCTCCAGGGGAAAGGGAAGACAATAGGGAAGCTGGGATCACCATCCCCCTGGACCTTGCCTTTGCCTCAGGCCGGCTGAGGAGATAGCCTGAGACCAGACCACACCTCCCACACACCTATCAAGCTAACTCCAGGGTTGATCTGGGAAACAACAACAACAACAACAACAACAACAACAACAACAACAAAAAGCCTGCTTTTAGCCTAGACAAACATCAACTCAACTTAAAAGATCTGTATCTTCTGACTGAAAGAACCAAAAGCTACAACACTCAGCCAACATCATGAATCGGAAAAAGCAGACGAAAAGTGAAAAAACCATAGAATCTTTCTATGGGGATAAGGACCAAAACACAAACACCAAAGAGGTCAGAGCTGAGACTGTACTTCCATCTGAAACCTCAGATGGGACTATGAATTTCTCGCAAGCACAACTAGATTACCTGGAACGTCTGAAGAAGGATATAAAAGAAAAACTGGCCAATGATTTTAAAACCATAAAAAAAGAATTCACTGATGAGAACATCAATCTGAAAAAGAAAATTGAAGAAATGGAAAAGGAAGTTCAAAAATTAACTGGAGAGAATAATTCCCTAAAAGGAAGAGTTAATCAAACGGAAAAGGAAACTCAAAACCTAATAGGGAAAATTGATCAGATGGAAAAGGAAACCCAAAACCTAACTGGGAAAATTGGTCGAATGGAAAAAGAAGTACAAAAATTAAAAATCAAATGACAAAGATGGAGGAAAAACTAAAAAAAATAAAAAGAATAATCCAAGAAAGACAACATTTATGAAAGGAAAGTCAACGAATTAGAAAAGGAGATCCAGAATCTTAAGGAAGAAAATGACACCTTGAAAACTAGAACTGGGCAAAGTGAAGTCAGTGAAATTATAAGAGATCAAGAAATAATTAAACAAAATATGAATAATGAGAAAACAGAAGAGAAAGTGAAACATAAGAAAAACAACAGAGGTGGAGAATGGATCAAGAAGAGAAAATATAAAACAATTGAACTAACTGAAAGTTATGATGAAAAAAAGAATCTTGATACAATAATACAAGAAATAATTAAAGAAAATTGTCCTGAAGCTTTAGAACAAAGGGGGTAGGGGGAGTACAAATAGAAAAAAAGTGATCGATCATCACTTAAAAGAGATCCTATAAGGAAAACTTATAGGAATATCAGTCAAATTCTGAAACCCTCAGCTCATGGATAAAATATTAAAAGCATCAAGATGAAAACAATTTAAATATGATGATGCCACAATTAGAATCACACAAGACCTAGCAGTAGAGACTTTAAAGGACTGAAGGTCTTGGAACACAATTTATCGACTGGTGCTCTGGCTGAAAATATCATACCCTGAAAAGTTGAGTATTATCCTGAATGATAAAAAAAATGTACATTTGATATACTCTCAGACTTACAAGACTTCCTTATAAAAAATTCTGAACTCAGTAGAAGATTAGACATTCAAGAGTCAAGAGAAATATAAAGTACATATCAAAGACTGATTATAAGGGATTCACAAGGATAGACTACTTACTTTTTATATATGTAAAATGTATGTCTAAGATTTTTATTAATAATTGAGTAGTTCATAAGAAAGACTGGGGTAAACCTGAATGTGATATGAATTTAAAAAGTAAAACCATTTAGCAACAGCTAAAAAGAGAAATTATTTTATACAAATAAGGTACAAAAGGAAAGAATTGATACAGAGGAATTAGATGGAGTAGAAGGGCTGGTAGTTCTGGTTACCTACTTTCATCGGGAATGGATTTAAGAAGAAACATTATAAAAGTCTTCTAAATTCAGAAGAAATAAAACAGTAGGGGCATAGGGAGTAGGGAGAGGACAGGGAGGGATCTTTAGAGGGGAGAATGAGGGAACAAGTAAAAGGGGGTATAGAAAGGTTTTTGGATTTGTGGGAATGGGAGGATAGGGGAGAGATCCTTGGAGGGGGGTAGGCAAGGTAGTGGGTAGAAGTAAAGTAGAGCAGGCAGGAGGGATAGGAAACAAAAGATCTGCACAAATACAAACAAGAATCAGGAGTAGAACATGTTTGGGAAAGTACATGTCTAAATGTGTATGTATATTTCTATGTATTTATCTCTAGCTGTAAAGAAATATAAGGGGCAGCTAGGTGATGTAGCCAGTAAAGCACAAGCTCTGGAGTCAGGAGGACCTGGGTTCAGATCAGAAACTTGACACTTACTAGCTATGTGACCTTGGGCAATTGTCTTGCCTTCCGCCCTCAACAACAACAACAAAAACAAACAAACAAACACTGGAGGCAGCTAGATGTCGTAATGGATAGAATGCTGGGTCCTTGAGTAAGGACAGACATGAGTTCAAATCCAGCCTCAAATACAGTCTTACTGGATATGTGACCCTGGCCATCATTTACCCTCTGTCTGCCCCAGTTTTTTCAGCTGTAAAACAGTCATAATAATAGCACTGATCTCACAGGTTTGTTATGAGGATCAAATGAGATAGCATTTCTAAAGCACTTACCACTGTGCCTGGCACACAGTAGGCACATGTAAATGCACATTAATAAATGCTTAGTAAATTTCCTCAATAAGGGAATAAATGCTTATGCCCTTCTTTTTAAAACCAAAGGTCATTGTAATTTCCTGTAGAATTCCATTAGTGTTTGTCAGTCACCTTTCCTTGTTGAGCGACACCCTCCATTCATTTAGAATGTCAGCTCATGGGATCCTAATCATTCTTTCCTTGAACTCTTTGAGATGCTTTCTCTTAAAGACTAGGGTAGGCTTTAGGCTACTCTTCTGGCTTCCTTCTTGGTCTGTCCAAACCCTAAGGAGCTTTCTAAGGTTATTTTCAGTCAACTACAAAGGATTTATTAAATGCTTATGTGAAAAGTGTTGTGGTAGGTGCTGCAGTTACAGAGATGAAAATGAAATGGTTCCTGCCCTTGAGGAGTTTCCATTCTACTGGAGAAGACAACATATACAAAAATAAGAACATATAATGTACAAAAACTATGCACAAAATAATTGCAAAGTTCATTGGAGGGACACTGGAAAATGGAACACCAGGAAAGGGCGTTTGTGGAAATTATCACTTGAACAACATTTTGAAGGAAACAAGGGATTCTAAGAGTTAGGAGTGAGGAGGAAGTGGATTCCAGGGATAGGGGATAGCTAAGTACAAAATTACAAAAATAAGAGCTAATGTGTCATATGCGACAAACAGCAAGAAGACCAGTTTGACTGGATCAGACTGTGGGAAAGGGAGGAGTATATATAATAAGGTTGGAAAGCTAGGTTGGGGCCTGATGGGAAAGGGGCTTAAAAGCTCATGGGAAGAATTCACATTTGATCTCAGAGGTAAAAAGGAGTCATTGAAATTTATTGAGTAGGGGAGCAACATGGACAGACCAACACTTTAGGAAAATCATCTTGAAAGTCACATGGAGAATGAATTGGAGTATCTCAAGGCAAGGAGATCATAGGAGGTTATTGTACCAGTTCTTCCAGAAGGATGAGAGCCTAGATTTGAGTGGTGACCTCGTGTGTAGAGAGAAGGGGGCAGATCTAAGAGATCCTGTAAAGCTAGAAATGACAAGACTTAACTTATAGGATCTAGAGTCCAGGAAGTGGGATAAGTCAGGGAGAATGAAGAGGGTACAAGCGTAGATGACTAGAAGGGTGTTGGTGCTTTCAACAAAGTAGGAAAGAGGCAATATTTTGGGGGGCTAAGGTAATGAGTTCAGTTTTGGTCATGTTGAGCTTGAGTCACCCATGGTAATCCAATTTGAAATGTTCACTAGGCATTTGATGGTACAAAATGAGTTCAGGAGAGAGATTAGGATTGTAAATAGAGATTTGGCAATCATCAGCACAGAGATGAAAATTGAACCCTTGGAAACTGAGAAGCAAGTCATTGAGAGTATATAGAAAAGAGTGATCCAGGACAGTGTCTTGAGATCAAACCACAGCTAACATGTGATATGAATGATGATCCAGCAAAGGAAACTGAGAAGGCTCTATTAGGATCAAAAGTAGCACCACAGTATTGGCCTAACCATCCATATATTGCAAACAAGGTGGATGAAGAATGGTATGCAGTTTTGTGGTAGGCCTACTGAGAATCCATCAGTTCATAAAGACTTAGAAAAACTTTGCATATTAAATGTGATGTAACTGTAATGGAATAAGAGGAAGGGAGAAGACTAGATCTCCT
This sequence comes from Notamacropus eugenii, assembly GCF_028372415.1. Taxonomy (NCBI): domain Eukaryota; kingdom Metazoa; phylum Chordata; class Mammalia; order Diprotodontia; family Macropodidae; genus Notamacropus; species Notamacropus eugenii. Next base: position 36,146,670 of record NC_092874.1, on the reverse strand, counting down.
TTTGGAAATCTTTTTTCGATTATTCTAAGCCACTAGCTGATGCAGAAGCACCTCCTTTAATGTCAACATTCTTCTAAGAATGCTTTATGTTTACAAAGCACAGGATATTGAAGTCTCAGAAGGATTATAATTACGGGCCCAAAGAGCAATAAGAAAACACAGGATGAGACCAAATAGACTGCAGCATAGTCCCTACAATAGATTCCACATGAGAAATAGTGTAAAAAGCAAGTTTAAGGACTTTGATGACCAGAAAATTAGATTGGCTAATCAAGCTTCAAGAGTGAGAGAAAACAGATGGACAGTCTAAGGGTTGCATTAGTATCCATGAAATATTAAAAGAACCAGAGGAAATCCTTCAGCATGCTGGCTGGGTCCTCTGTGGAGGGTTTTTGACAAGGCATGGCAAGATCTGCATAGAATAAGAAGACCTACAGAACACCCATAGTCAGTCAGTCAACAAGCATTTATTAAGCTCCTATTAAGGGCAGCTAGGTGGTGCAGTGGATAGAACACCAGTGTAGGAGTCAGGAGGACCTGAGTTCAAATCTCATCTCAGACACTTGACACTCACTAGCTGTGTGACCTTGGGCAAGTCACTTAACCCCAATTGCCCCATCCTGGGTCATCTCCAGTCATCCTGATGAATATCTGGTCATTGGATTCAGATGGCTCTGGAGGAGAGGGGATCTGCACAGCTCTCCCTCACTCAAAAACAAAGTCAAGTGCAAGTCATGTCATCATTTCTCTGTGGCATGGTCTTATTTGGAAGCCAGGGTTGGGCAAACAAAGAAAGTAAAACAAAAACACAGTTGTGGCCCTCACGAGAGACAACGTACACACAACTATGTACGTACCAGACTTTTACAATGTACATGGGAGGCAATCTCAGAGGAAAGGCTTGTGGTGGTGGGAAGGGGATGGGCTGAAGTTTGAGCTTAGTCTTAAAAGAAGCCAGGCAAGCCAAGAGGTGGAAGGAAGACAGGACAACATTCCAGGTCTGTTGGACAGTCAGTGAAAAGATAGGGAATTGAGAGATGGATGGTCATGAGCAAGGAATAGTAATTAGACCAATGTTGCTTGGTCAAAAAGTATTTGGAGGGGAGGAAAGTGCAAGAAGTCTGGAAATATAGGGAGGGCCCAGGTTGTAAAGCATTTTAAAAGTCAAAATGGGATTTTAAATTTGATCCTGGAGATAATTGAGACATCCATGGATGCATGATTCAGAGCTATAGCTAGGAGATTTTGTGCATGGGGCAAATGCCATAAATTTTGCCTGCATATAAGTAGCATAACTTAGGTCCTTAGAGAGAGAGTCAGGAGAAGGGCCAGGGGGCTTACACCAGCTCAGGCTCTGGTGGTTTCTTATCTTAACTAATTATTCTTGCTTACCAGATATTAATTTTTCTTTTTTCTACACCGCTGAAGGACCACAAGTATTGTTAGCACTTTCCAAATTGGCTTCCCTGTGACAAAGGTCTGCTCATTCTGCCTTAGTTATGGCTCTGCAGTGTTCTTCTCTGGGTTTGTGTGTTCCTCGTACTACTATGAATAAATGCCAGAAGCAGTAGAGTTTCTCTAGAAGGGCCATTTTTAGCACTCTCCTAAAACACACACACACACACACACACACACACACACACACACACACACAGAGCAAGTAACAACTGAGTGAATAACAGACATTCCAGCACTTTCTCCAAATGTTGGAGGCAAACATAAGACGATTCAGTTCAACCACATAAAAAATATCGACTAGACTGGGGTGAACTGGCCTAATTATCCATACAGAATCCCTATCTCTCCTCTTCTGTCGGGTAGGGGCTTCTTGTTAAGGCCATAGAGGGAATCTTCCAGAAAAGGCAGCCATCACCATTAGCACACCTGCTTTATACACCCCAAGCTCCAAATGAACAAAACAAGCAAAAAAAATTGATTTAAATTATGCAGGTGGAGGGTAATTAAATATTGATATAATAATTATTAAATTATGCAGGTGGAGGAGAGGTTTATGTGAAACTTCTGGAAACACCGCAGGAGCAGTGTAGACAATGAAAAACTCTGCATGGTGTGCGGGGCCTGAAGACAGGACTGTGGAATTACGGGTGGACTGGGTGGCTTGTTAACCAGTGTAGATGCCTGGAGGCACACATGGGTGGTTTGGTGTGCCAGTCCCAACCAGAGACAAAGGCATTCCTCCCCACCCTCTCGATATGACCTGAGTATGCACCAGGGAAATATATATTCTTTCACCAGATACCCATGAGAATTTAAAATGAGAGGAGGAGGAGGAGGTAGGAGAAAGGGACAAAGAAGAGAGAGAGAGAGAGAGAGAGAGAGAGAGAGAGAGAGAGAGAGAGAGAGAGAAGAGATAAATGAGATAAATGGACATCGAAAAAGACAAAGAGAATGAAACACAGAGAGGCAGAGAGACATAGTCCAGGAAAGAAAGACAAAGACAGAGAGAGACACAAAGAGAACGTTTAATTCCAGTAACAGTAATAATCAGTTTCATTGCATATTTTAAACGTTTAATCTTCAAAAAAGTCTAATTATACTTCAAAAATGATGCTGCTTGTTCTCTGAGGAAGAAAGCAGATGCTTCATCCTCTGAGAGTTGATGAATTTTAAGAACAACTGATTTCAGGGAGGGAAATGAGGGTCTGGGTGTGGGTAACATGACAGGCTGAGTCATCACAATCTTGGATCTGAAATGGACTCCTAAATGGTGGGCTAAACGGGCAGACTTCGCTTAGCCAGTCTGCTGGAAGATAACTCCTAGTACCAAAGCAGTGAGTTTTTAATGGCTGCCATTTTGTCACTCATGTCTCTAAAAAGAAACGGGCCAGATGGTGGTCTCTTGCACACATTTCACACTGTGGCTTCTGCTGCGTGTGTTTTGCCCTTGTTTGTAGTTAATGGTTAGGCCAGTCAGCTAAATGAGATTCCAGCAATTTGAGGCGAAAAAGCCAAACGTTGAAACATCCTTTCATTTTAAAGTTTGTATGGATCTGGGTATTTCATGTCCTGACCCAAAACTGACCATTGGAGCCATTTGGGGAAACTTACAGCTTCCATTGTCTGCTCAAGACAGGTGCTTTCCTTCACTGAGCTATGGCTGGCTGATTAAAGATTTGGTTTCCTTCTGATTAATGTTCCTTTTCTGGCTTGATGAGGTTCATTGTTCAAGTTCAGGTCTTCCAGAAGGCAAAAGGAAGAGGTTGCTGAGTTATCTTCTCGTCTTACCATTATCCCCAGTTTCAAATGAGGAAATTAAAATATGGTCAATCAATGAAAGAGTGGTCCAGAAATAACCTTTTCCAAACTCATCTTGGCACAAGGAAAAATTATAATGAGGGGGCAGTTTGTTTTGATTTAGCCACATTCATCACAAGGAAAATACTATCATCAAATTTATGACCTAGCCTTGTAATTTCATTGATATACAGGGGTCCTAGATCAGGAAACTCCCTTTTCCAAAATAGGTTGTCACCTTTTCAACAACTTACACTCTTAGAGTTCATGTTGTTTCCTCCAGTAGATTGTGAGTTCCTTGAGAGTAGGGAGAGTTTTTATCTTTCCCAGTATTCTTATGCACTGACTGACAAAACTGGTACATATCAGAGGAGAGACTTGAACACATATCTTTCTGACTTTGAGGTACTCTGTCCACTATGCCAAGTTCCCTTTAACATCATTATTATTTTTGATAATAAAAATAACAGCGTGTATCACAAATGATGATTAGCCCACTCTGATATACTTGTTTTTTTCTTTTGAATGATACAACAAAAAAAATCACAAATAGAATGAACTCATTTCGGGTAATAAACTCATTTCTTAAACATACCTTACCCGTTGTCAACTACGGGGCCTTGCTCAAGCAAAGAATTGGAATGTCGTTCCCCCAACTCTCTTGATTGAAATCCTGTTCTAACATCATCATATTTAATGTCATCATCATCATCTTCATCTTCATCATCATCATCATCTTCATCTTCATCTTCATCATCATCCAAATCACAAAACTACGTGGAATGAAAAGCTTTCAGATAATAATAATATGTGTATAGTATTTTAATGTTTGCAAAGCATCTTCCTCCTGACAACCCTGTGAACTTGATGGTGTGTTATTCAAAGTTTATCTCAAATTTTCTCTTTTCCATGAAGCCTTTCTGGATTCTCCCTCGGCTCTCCCTTCCCCTCTTCCCAATCTGGTGATGAATTTTCTCTCCTCTGAATCCTCATAGAGTTTGTTTGATTCTTTTACTGTGTCACTGATCATATTTTCCTCAGTGTCATATCTCTTCATATACTTGCTTTGTCCTGCTTCCTTTGATTGCAGTCTCCTGTAGCAGAGGGATTGTATTTTATTCATATGCTCTGTAGCACCCAGGGCCCCTGCACATGGCAAAGGGTCAGTAAATATTTCAAACTGAATTGGGTCAGTTATTAAAAGACTGAAGAGTGGGTTCATATAATTTATTCATTCAATAAACATTTATTAAATGTTTACTACTATGTTTGCAGTGAACAATGCTAGGTGTGGGGCTGGTGTTTGCCTGTACATCTCTGTGTGTATGTATATGTATACATATATATATACATATATATGTATATATGTGTACATATATACATATATGAACAAGGTATTTCCCTTTCCTTTAAGTAGCTTAAAATCTAGTAGGGAGAGATAATACATGAATAGGGATAAGTAGAATGTGATCCTCCATATATGAGAGATATAAAATACAGAGATATAAATGAAATTAAAGATACATGAGATCCTTTTGCATACCAGAAAATAACTAGCCATTGTTTTCTTCTGAGGACATGGTAAAGAGTAACTTTAAATGGTAACAGATGGGACTGACATTATTTACCAGGTTATATTCCTTAATAAGGAGGTTTTAGATAGTAGAACATAATATTGAGGTTCTGGCTATCTTTAAAAAAATAAGATGGTTTAGGTGAGTTCTGGCCCGAGGTAGCTCCTATTTGTATTTTAGAAATAAGCAAACAAATCGGGGCTTGATTTGTTGTTTTACTGATTTGTCTAGAAAGTGATGGAGAAAATGTTAATAATGCAGATTAAACTTAAAGTATATGATGATGCATAGTTGTTTTTCTGGAAAGCCAGTTTAAATCTTTTAAAAGCATTCCCCCAATTTTGGCTTAAGATGGACTCAGAATCCTTATAATTAATATGTAAATGAATAGAGAAGGTGCAGAGATATTGGTAAGTTTTGATTGACCTGAGAATTGCGATAGTGTGTGCTATAATCATGACCTACAGAATATGGTTCTTTCTGGTATCTTACCCCATATGAAAGCAACCACAATATAATAATAGCAACCTCTTAGATTAACAATGCCTTCCCTCCCAGGGTCTCTCTAAGCTTTTGCCCCAGTTTGTTGACCCATCATCTCTGCGAGGGAATAAGGCTGAAAGCAAATGGAAAAGTCAGTAACTGAAATGACTTTTTTAAAATGAAGCCATAAATCCTCTGCTGCATTGGCAAGTTTGAGAAGACATGGAAGAAGACTTTTCTCTCTACTCTCTGGAGGGTATTTGTGTGGAGAACCCTTCCTTCCTTTTACGTTTTGCTTATTTAAAAACCATATCCCCAAATGTTAGTTTCAAAGCTGTCCTCCATCTCTGTGTCTCCCTCTGAACTTCTTTCTCTTCTGTGCATTAAAAAATGTTTCAATACCATCCTCTTTTTTCTTTTCTTTCTTCTTTTGTGTGTGGGGGGCACACCTATCAGTAGTCCCCTCTTTCTTCTCATTCCTTCTCATCCCAATAAAACAAAATGTTCTTCTTGACCCTGTGTGAAAATATGGGTCTCATTTTGTATCTTTTTGTCAGGAGCTGGGTAGCATACTTTACTCGCTCTCTGAAGTCCATGGATCAGAATGTTTAGAGGGAAATGAAGGACTCCAAGGAAAAGCTCTGTTAGAAAGAGATTCTGAAGAGCAGGTGAATGAGGCTGCAGGCTAAAGGAGGAGCACCAGGGAGGTGGAGATGGAGAGGAGTGAGGGGACATCAGAGGAAGGGAAGTCCCACATCTGATCCTGGCCTTGGGTGCACCATCTTGGCCTTTTATTGTCCTCCCCTGAAAGCAAGGCCTTTTTGGCTGGGAGGAGCTAGGGAGCAGCTCTCTCCTGTGCACTCTGGCCTGTTTTTCCATACTCCTTCTCCCCAGCACTCTTCGGGCTATGCTCACTATACTTTTTTCTCTTTTGGTTTCCATGGGTTGTATTCTGCAGCCTCCCAGGCCCTCACTCCTCAGGGACCTTTCTCATTGCCTGCCACCTAAAGCTGCATTAGTAAGGTTGAGACAGAGGTAAGGGTGGGAGAAGGCTCTTCTCTCTATTCCTGAGAGGGCATGTGGGCCTAGAACTCTGCCACATGGATGGAATGTGAGTCAAGTTTGCTACCTAGCTCTTGATCCAGAACCAGTCTCCAATGGCCAGGGCCTCCAAGTTGACAGTGAACACCATATATTGAGCTTTCCTGTCAAATTTGCATCTGTTTCTTCCCCCTCCCTGATTCTCCCCTCCAAGTTACAGAACCGAAATCACATTTTCTCAATTCTTCTGACGAGTAGATGGAATAGGATGTGAAATACTGTGTAAAGACTGGAAATGAATCCCTTGTAACTGCTGGGGTGGTTCTCCTTGGTGTCTACGTATTTTATTTTGAAAAACTCTCTACATACACACATAGACATGGACACAGACACACAATATTCTCTGGCCTGCTCACAAAGTCCTAATGTAACTCTGACATGCACCCACAGAATTATACACATTTACACACACATTTACAGTCTCACAGTATTTACACATATGCAACACAGATTCATGTTAACACACATACAAACTCTCAGACATGCACATACACTCAGGTATACATATATGCACACACTCACAATATACATATGTGATCACTACACAGATCTTACATGTACTTGCACATAGCCATAAGCATACACATGGACATATACTCTCACAGTATTCATACATATAAACACAAAAATACAACTCAGATTCATGTTACTACATTCTCAAACACACATGCATAGCACACTCAGATAATTACACACATGCGTACTTGAACACACATAGTCACAGATACATATAATATATATTTATATATAATATATTATAATACATAATATAATATAATGTAATATATAATATATATTATCTATAATATAGCATATTATATATAAATAGACAGGCATATATAAGTAGACATATATAGACATATACATAGACGTATACGAATAGACAGGCATACACACATACATGTACTTATACACATATATACTCAGACACATATATTCATGGAGACATCTGCACACATATATCGATGCTCTGGTATACATACTTACATGTACTCACACACACATATTGACGCATATCCACACTCAGGGACACCCTTACACACACACCAAGGAACTTTGTGGGCACCAGATCCTCTGCTGCCACATGAGAGCAGAGCAGCCATTGAAGCCTGGTTTGACAGTCTGTGTTCTCTGGTCTAGCAAAGGGCTCCTGGAATGGACCTGGCTGTTCACCATTAGGCTTTGGATGCTGCAAAATGCATTTGGCCCTGCTGTGAGTGTCGAGCAGCTGGGTGGGAATAGCACGCACTCCATACTGCTCACAGCGAAATGGGCCTTGGTTTTGTGCGCAACAACATGTGGTATGTGCTCAATGGATCCTCCTGTTCCTGCTAGTCTTTCCATTGAGGGAGATGATTTTTTTTATTTGCAGAGCGTGGAAGAAAAAAGAACATAAAGTCTTTGTAATCAATTCTCAAATATTTGGTGAATATTTGGGGGAGAAAGTCTATTTTTCTGCATCATAGATCATAAACTAGCAATGACACACACACTCCCACCATGGGGGGAAAAGAATATATTTCACTCTCCCTGGCTTTCATTGAATAAAGAGATTTTGAACGGAGCCCCTTAAAATATCAATGCTCTATATTACTCCCTAGACACAGATATAAATCTTTGTAATGGTGCACTTTACAAGCAGCGCTCTGGAGTCTTTTTTGATTGGTAATCACAGTGTTTCCTTATTAATACTGTAAAAAATGTAAAAGGCATAAACATTTTGCAATCTATCTGTTCTTTCTGTGTGGGCATACATCAGGGGCTGCTTTGAGCATGCCTAATGGTTCACCCATCACATTTTTTATGAGTTTATATGGGTAGAAAATTGTACCAGAAAACTGAATTCAATGACTGCCATTCTATGAATAAATCCTGTTATCTTTGATACTCTGGGTATAATAAAAACGCACAAAAGTTAAATTTCAGGATCCTTGTAGAGTTGTGTCAACGATTCCTAATGTCAAGAAGGCACAACCCAGGGCTCCTTCCAGCCCCCCTTCAAAATACTGCCTGATTTTCCCACTATGTTTTCATTAAAACAACTTGTTTTAAGCAGAGAGAAACACGTCATGTTTGCTAATTCATATACACTAAGAAGTCTGATCAAAATGAAGAGTTATAATTTTCAGAAATGTGGCTTCAGGAAAACTTCATCTACATTTTGAATGAAAAATAAAAAGCCAGGTGCTCCTTAAAATATTTTTCTTGAGTTTAACGAGAAAATATCTTAGTGTTGTAACTTCTGCTAGTACAAGCTCTGATTCTCTCTTTCTCTTTCCCTGCCTCCACCTATATATGTATATATATATATATAACAATATATATTATATATAAACAATACATGTAATATATATACGTGTATGTGTATATGTATGTACACACACATATATAGGTATGCATATATCTGTATGTATGTATGTATGTGCATATACACCCAACCTCTCCTTTCAAAGTGAGAAGACGTATTTGTCACATTGCACCCACAGGGGTATAATTTTTAAAAAAATATAATTATCTAAATAACTACTGTAGTCATTTAAGATTCCTATTTGTAAACAGATTCAGTGAGCTTCCTTTAAAAAAAATGCAAAAACCAGATGGAGGATTTACCTCAAGGTATAGAATGCTGATCTCGCCTGACTTTAAATGCATCAAGAAGAAGTCTAGTGGTTTTAAAATAAGAAGAACTTATGTAGACTAGGCAGGAGTAAAATTCTTTTTTTAATCTCCCCTCTACCACCTTTATACATCTCTATCCCTCTCACCTATTCCTAGTCATTCTTATAGACAGATCAAATAGAATTTAATCAACAAGTGTTTGTTAAATGCCTACTCTGTGCCAGCACAGATACATACACACATGTGCATATATGTGTATACATACATATACGAACACATGTACACATGTATATATAACATGCAAATATAATATTAATGCATTATGTTAATATATAATATAATATGCTGTTGAATCATACAGTCATATTAGATTATATTAATATATCTTATGAAATCAGTTTTAAATAATGTAAAAAATTATATAGTATAAATGTATTATATTAATATACAGCATGTGCACACATATATATGTATATATATGCATACACACACACACACACACACACATATACACAGAAGGAAATGCAGGGTATTATCTATTTCAGCAAAACTGCCTGGAACTCAATCTTCCTCACTTGGCATGACCCAACAGATTTCAGCGGATAATCTTGAATTCATAGGTGCAGCTGCTTACATTTCAAAGAGCTGTTTCCCAAACTATCACTAGCCCATTTTATGTTTTTCCATAAAAAAGCACAACTTTATAATTTATTTCTTTTTTTCTGAATAAACAATTAAAAAAACCAAAGACCTTGACTTAACCATGCAAATGATAGCCTAGATTATCTTGAAAATATTCCTCTTGATAGGAACTCCTTGTTTTTAACTCTTGATCTGGTCAAAATTGAATACTGCCACAATGACTTAAAGGCTGTTTTGAGTTCTTGTTGGTATTAGGGCTTTTTAAAATAAAGTTTATATTACCATTATATTCAGAGGGCAATAATATTTTCTAAAAGTTAATCTGAGATATTGGAGATTTTGGAAGTAGGATTATAGCTCATGATGAGATAAGAATTTTCCCCAGTAGTGCTGGCTCACTTTCCCTGTCCCTATTATTAACAAGACTGAGGTTGGTGGATCACTTGAACTCCAAAGTTCTGAGGTGTAATAGCTGAAGTTGCCCTGGTGTCCAAGCACCAATATGGTGGTGGTGGTGGGGGCAATAAGTTGCCTAAGAAGCAGCAAACTGGACCAGGTTAGAGGTGGAGAAGGTCAAAGCTGATCAGTAGTGGGATTGGTCTCTTGAGAAGTTGCCTTACTTCTTACCTGGGTGAGGTAGGAATACTTAGTCTCAAATAAATACATGTTTTTATTGACTCTGTCTTATTGAAATGACACCTCACCAGGAAATATGCAGTTAATGGAGGCCAAAGATCTTCTTTTGCTTTAATTATCCATCTCAAATCTTGACTTCCCTTTGCATGTAGAGACAGCTTCAGAATTTTTCTATAAACTAAGATCCCTTGGAAAATCAAACAAGCAGAAAAGAGGGATGGAATGTATTAATGTGCTCATTAGGCTTGTTGACTGATTCTCATTAGACCTCTCCTGACTTCTTTTAGGCCTTTGACAAGTTTATTTTTATGATTGGAATAAAAAATCTTTTTCCGGAGTTACCGAGGACAGATGACTACATCTGAGCAAATGAATGTTTTGTTTTCTCTTGAAATTGTATAGGAAGATGCTTATTTATGAAGAATTTTCTGGAGCTGGCATTCTTAGAGGCTAATCCTGATTAATAGGTGCATGATTATATAATTTTGGCCCTTGTAGAGAATTTAGTTCCTGGCTCCTAGCCACAGCCTTCAATTATCACTAAGCCTTGGGGCATACCTAGCAGGCATCCCAGTGTGAAGAGGAAGACTCCTTGGGACAACACAAAGAGGCTCTCATAAGCAGGAAATGTTTGGTAAGCCCAGGGCCTTGCAGACTTCGATGAATCACGTTCCCATCCTCCTGTACCCAGTGGCAATTTTCTTAGTGGTGCCCAGCATTTAACAAAGTTCCCCTCCCTGCTCCAAGGTAATTGTCAGAATGAGGAGGAAATTGCTCCAAGGCACATTGGTGTGACAATATAGTATTTGCAATTGGGTGGATTCTACCTGGGTTTAGGGCCTTCACTCTGTTCTTTTGGGTTTTATCAGATTAACTAGATTGTAAGGAGCATGGGTAGCAGAGCAGGATCCCCATGGGCCCACGGTTCATTTCCTCCTTGCATTTGAATGAGATGCACAGTCTAATGGACAAATGACATATCCAAATCCAAGGTCAAGTTGTGTGGTCAAAAAAAAAAAAAGAAATTCTTTTGGTGATCCTCTATTTTATTTTAAAAAATATTTTCTTAGGAGTGGGATAATTGCAACTTCTAAGTTTATACTTTGATTCTGGGGTTCAAATTTTTTCTCTGATGCTTATTTCCTATGTGGCCCATGGCCCACTCACTTAAACTCCCTGGTGTTCAGTTTTCTCAAGTATAAAATGATAAGATTGGATGACATGGCATCTGAGGTCCCTTTGACTTCAAGAATCAATTATTTATCTGGTAGGTGTAACCTTCACCAATGTAGATTGCAACTCCTCTACAATTTAGTTGAAAAATTCATCGCCCTTTGGCCATCATGATGATGAACCTCTCTACACTTATCCAGACTGTTCTTAAGACAGTAGAGATACAGTTGTTTGCTCTGTATGTGCTTGAGGCCTTTCCAGCATAGAAGAACCTGACAAAATTAGCACTGGCATAGCCCTAGAGAACGCAGGGTCTCTTCTGTGTCATGATGAGGCATCAGAGTAGGTCATTAGTGGAGCTAATCTGACAAAGTAGCTCAGAGTGAGCTGGCCAAATAAGGGAATCAGAGGCAACATGAACTTCTTAGGTCATTGATCCACCTTGGTCATACTTATATACTCATTGAGTTTGAAGGAACCTCAGAGGCAGACCTTTGACAGATGAAAAAACTGAAACCCAGGGGGTTAAGGGATTTGATCAAGGTCACCGAAGTTGTAGCACGAGTTGGGTTTGAAACTAGCTCAGTATGGAGGTGGCCTCTCCTGTGGGCTCATAAAAACTCTTGACTATGATCATGTGGAGCCAGCCTTATGCTGAGTATAGTAGAGAGACCAATAAATAACTGTGTCTTAGTAGGGACTGGGCCCTCAACATTGGGCTGTCAATATGGAAAATAACTTCAAAGAAAAGCAAGTCATTATCCTGGAAGTAGATTATGGTCTGGCCTGGAGAGTTAGTCAGGGATGATCCTTCTCTTCCTGCTTTTCTGCCTTTTTTTCCTCCTTCTCTTTTACGTCTTTTCCCTTTTCCTTCTCCCAGCTTTCCTTTTCCTTTTTTTGTGTGGTGTGTCAAAGTTTGCAAAGTGCTTCACATATGTCATCTCATACAGTCCTCACAACAATTCCTATGAGTTAGATACCATAGGTACTGTTATTCATGTTTTACATATGAAGAAGCAATGTACTTGAGAAGTTCTGTGACTTTCACTGGATCACTCAATGAGGACCTGTCTGAAGCAGGATTCCATCCTACTGGTTCTCTATCCACTCATACCCTTCTGCTGCTCTATGGATGGAGGCTGCTCACTTGCCTATGTGGTGGGATTTGCCTAGGCTCACCTCACTTTCATTGGTATTTCCCACAGCTCTGATTGCCTAGGCACTGTGATGAAGACAATAACATCTCTGGTGGTGAGTAAGTAACCTTACTTCCTTTATATCTCCTCCTTCAAGTACTGGGTAAAAGTGACGCAATACCATGGCAATGAGCAATATGGACAGACACCTAGGTGATCGCAAATTAGCTATTGACAGGCAAATAGTAAGTACTATACAAATGTTAGTTGTTATTATCATCGTTGTTCCAGATTCTCAGAGTCATTAGAAGAACTCTGGTCGGAGGCATCAGTATCTTGAAGCAAAACTAAAGATTTAATTATAAAGGGCTGATGTAGGAATGCTACATCAGCCATTCAGGAACAGAAGACCATCTCACTTTCAAGCTATTAGCACCCTCTTCTCAAACTGCATGTTACTTATGAAGCACAAATCCTCTTTAGGTAAAGGGCTCCTAAATATCTTGCTGTCCTGCCTTTTGGTTGGGTACCTTTGTACTATCTACTAACTGTGCCAGTGGGACCTTGGGCATCCAGTCTCCCTGGACCCCACTTTCCTTTTCTTTCCCTTAAGATGAATGAGTTGGACCAGGTGATCTTTCCTAATCTCCTCTGGTTATCAAAACTCTATTTCTTCATAAAAATTTTTATTCACTAATATTCATATCAGTTTTTTTCTGCCTTGGCATACCCCCACACCAAAGTAAATTCCTAGAGAGCTGTAACTTTTCCTGTCTTTGCATATACAAGCACTGTGCTTGGCACATAGTAGGCACTTCATCTGTTGCTGTTGAATTGAATTCAGGTCTCTCCCAGATCTAACATGCCATGAATTCAGGACTCTAAATCCCAAATGCTGTTTTTAAAATAGCAAGCTATGAAAGCTTTGGGTTTCCTCAGCCCTCAAGTCAGGGGTTGACTGTTTCCTGAATTCTGAGCTTTTGTCTATATAGGAAAAGCACTTGGGACTATTAGGTGCCAAAACCTTGCCTTTTCTGCCCCCAGCTCTGGAGTACCCTGCCAACCTGAAGCTCAAAATGTTAATGCTATAAATGCCTTTAAGATGTCAAGACTACAGTCATGTTTGTTTAATCTGACTTTTCCTAAACAATAGCTTGTCTTGGGATAGAATCTGTGAAGTGTTTTTTTTTGGGGTGGTGGTGGTGGGTAAAGTGGGAGGGAGGGTGTTGTATGTTATTAGAAACATCAGAAAACAGAATTTCTGGTCCTCTTAATGATACTCTAGAATAAAATCTTGAACATTGAGAGAATATTTTAAATGCAAAGGAGAGTTACTATAGTTTCAAAATAAGGGGCAAGGTTTTCTCATGTCTTTTTTCTCCATCAGTACCATCAAGGGATAAATTTGAGGGTGTAGAAATCCCTTGGTTGAGAGCACTGGCAAAGGAGGGAGTCCAACTTCATTGTATTTGTGCCAGTACAATAAATCAGCCTGACTTGTAGCAGAAACCTGCCCCGTTGATGTAAATGTTGATATTAAATATTCTTTTGGCTATTCTCTGAGAACAAAGCACTTGGCTCCCTGGTGGGACTCTGGGAATAGTTAACTGGTTAGAAATGAACACAAACCATTGGTGGCGAGGTCAATCTTGCTTTCCTTCCTTAAAGTGACTATGAGGTTGGAACAGTTGCAAATATCCACTAAGGTAGGGACTCAACATGGGACCCATACATTTATTTAAAAAAAATACGGGTAACTATTTCAAAATCATTGGTTTCTTTTGTCATCCCATGCATTTAAAAACGTTGTTCTGAGAAGGGGTCCAGAGGCTTCACCAGACTTCCCAAGGGGTCTGAGAAGACAAAAAGGTTAAGAATCTCTGCTTTCATAGCGGTTATTTTAATTTCTAGAGTAAAAGGAAAAAGCTGCTTTGGTAGTTTAAAACTGAAATGTCAAACACAGGCCCACAAAGCAACAGAATCAGAATAAAATGTAATTGGAAAACTAAATAAAATAAAATACAACTGAACATAGATAATGCTAATTTGTGGTTTTCTAAGTCAATATCAGTGGCCCACAGGGAACCTTTTCTGTGGTTTAGTGGTACCCTGTTTCTACCTGAATTTGATGCTGGCTTAAAAACTGCTCTTTTTTCTTATGCTGACCAAGGATCTTTTTCATAGCTCCTGTCCTTCATGACTACCAAAAATACTGAGTGTGGAAAGGAAAAATATTTAACAAGTCAAAGATTGGATCTAAGCTCACTCAGAGAGATACAATAGAATCAGTGCTGTATGTAGAACCAAGGGACCTTATGGTTCTGCCATCTTGGGCAAATCATTTAACTTCTCTGGACCTCAGTTTCCTCATCTGTAAAATGAAGGGGTAGGATTTAGTAGCCTCTAGAATCCATTGCAGCTCCAGAATTATGATGTTGTGATATATGAAATCTTCCCTTCATGAGTTATCATCGGGGATGTCACCCAGGCAGGGTCCAGCATGTTCATTTTCATGTGGCTGGTTTCTGAGGGAATCTCCTCAGGCAGCAGGCCTATGGGAGAAGGACAACAACAACTCTAAGGAAGGAATCAGTTCTCTTTTAGTTTTGCCCTGAAAGTACCACATTAAAGCAAATGCAGGCCTCTTGGTTGGTATTCCCTCAACTGATGAGAAATGGTAGATAAGCTGACAGGAAGCAAGCAATTGGAGGGAGACTTCATTTTGATATAACTGTGTACCCCTCAAAAACTTGGTTACCCGATCAACTTGCCCTGTGTTTATGTTTCCCTATACTGTGTATGTCCCTTGACAGGGTCTCATGCATTGGACCAGACTGTAAGTTGCCTGAGGACTTTGGCAAAGAGTTCATGAAGGGGCGGCACAGAAATGAATCTGTATCACAAAATCATTCGAAGTTGCATCCTTAACAACACTTTGCAAGCTTTCCTTACACTTCCACGAATATGGCTTTGGGAAAGGATACATGCAGTGAGCGATTCAGGGACCATGATATTCATTAAATAAAAATTCAAAAAGTGAGTGGGACTTCTAAGGAGAATGAGGATGGTAGAGTGGCTGGACACAATAAAAAGGCATAACAGAGTAAAAACCCCAAAGAGTAAACAATTAGTGTTCACATAGTGCTTCAAGTTTTGCAAAGTGCTTTATGTGATAATATGTAATTTCATTTGATCCTTATAACAACCCTGGGATGTAGGGGCTAATATTATTCCCATTTTGCAGATATGGAAATCACGGCAGACAAAGATATTAAGACTCTTGCCCAGGGGCACATATCAGGATTTGAACTCAGATTTTCCTCTAGTGCTCCATCCATTGTGCTAAAAATAAGGGCTTATCTCTTCAGCAGAGCTGGTCTGCAATCAATAGCTCCCAAAAGATGATTACTTTGGACCTTCTTTTCTACCTGCTGACTGGGTAGATGACAAAATGACAGAGAACGAGGCCACTTTATTTTCCATGGTTTATAACCAGGTTGCATTACCTTGGGAACAGAGAAAATGTTAGTTTCATTTAAGCAGGTGACCTGAAGAGTGGTTGACTCATACTGGTTGCTCATAGCTATGGCCTCCTTCCAATTTTAGGATGTTTTACCTGGAATCTTTGGGTTGGGCATGGTGTTTTTGCAGCCCTCTTTGCTTAAGGGCACATAACCTTGCTTCACCCTGCCCTCTCTCCATGGCCTAGAGTTAGAGACCTGGTTTTCAGATGGGGGGGAGGAGAACCAAGGAGAGAATGAACAATGAATTACTTGAAGAAATTGTTCCATTTTTGTTTTGTTTTCACATGGAGGTGAGGCTCATCTAAGAGCAGATGGGAGACAGAGAGAGGAAAAGAAGGAAAGAGAGGAATAGTCAATGAATTAATTTTCCTTTTCCTTTTAGCTGAGTTAAGGCAGTGAACTGAGTAATTTATCTGAGATCACGTAGCCAAGATACAGACTTGAACTATGATCTTCTTGATAGCAACGCTAGCCTTCTATCCACTATGCCACACTGCCTCTGTGGTAACAGGAATTAAAAAAAAAATCATTGGTGTAGGGATCTTCTAGTGAGGGAATTCCCTCTGTCCATCCAAATAGGAAGTGTATAGTCTTTAGAGAGTTGTCAGGGATATGGAAGGATAAGTGATGTGCTCAGCAAATGTTTTTGGGGTATGATCGTTGGGTGTGTGAGAAGATGCTTTAGCCCCATTTGGGCAATGGCTTTCAAGAGATGTGGGAGAAAAATGAGGCATCTTAGGAGACTTTTCTTTCCCCACTCATGGCATACTATCTCTAGACTCTGTTCCTTTGTATATAGACTAACTGCTAGCTTTGGAATGTACTCCCTGTCCTCCAAAGCTCAGTTCAAGGCTCATAAAGCCCCTCCTGTGAGAAATAATGCCCTCCCCTATTACCTTCTATTTATTTTACACCTACTTATCTTGCAGATGCTTGTATGTGTATGAATACTGAATTCAGAATCAAAAAACCTAGGTTCGAAACCCAGCTCTATCAGTTATTGCTATGGGACCTTGGACAGATCAGTCAGTTTAACTTCCAGACCTTGGTTTCTTTATGTCTTATGTAAGTGAGTCAAGCAAAATGAATTCTAAATATCCTTCCAATGTCAAATTGAACTTATGAGTACCTGTTGTTTCCCTCCATAGACTATAAGCTCCTTGAGAGCAGGGACTATTTCATTTTAGTCTTTGCATCATCACCAGTGACTTACACAATGTCTAGCACTATTACAAAGGCTTATTAATGGGCAAATTAGTCTTATATGCACCATTTGTTAGAGCTGATAGCAGGGAACAGATGATAGCTCACTTTATTACTCCTTGTGTTGACCTGGAGATTAGATATGTTTACTGTTTATAGCTCAGTCTAGAAGAGTGAGCTGGTCATCTGTTAGGTCTATGGAGAATGGCTGAATACTGAAATACTAGGAAGAAGATGATACTTTTTTTAAAAGGGAAGTTGCCTTTAACCAGAAAGGGAGAATCAGCCTGGGAGTCTGGGACCAATCTGTGATGATCCAGTTTGGGAGTTTGGTCAGACATGGTGTCCTCTAGGACCCCTCTGCTACAAAATTCAGTGACTCTTGGAATATCTAGGGTTCAGGCTAAGTCTTTCATCAAGTTGTGGATAAAGAATAAGGAAAAAGAACTAAGAAATTCAGGATGGGATTGACTGCTAGAAGACCCAGATTGAAGATTGTGGAAGAATATAGGGGAACGTTTGCTGTTTGTAGAATACTTGGAAGTTTGCAAAACGCTTTATGAACACTGGGCAGGTTTCATGTCAGTCGTTGGAGGTAGATACTAGAGATATTGTCACCCCAGTTTTCAGATGAAAAAACCAAGTCTCAGAGAGTCTAAATGACTTGATCATGGGGACACAGCTAATAAGGACCAAGAGTGGTGTTTCAACATGAAATTTTGCATTCTTAGCTCATCATGCCAGGCATTGTAATTGACTACCTCTCAGAAATAAACTCCTTTGTAAATTCAATATTTCCTTGAGAGGAAAGATTGGAAGAATTGGCCCTTTAAGGGACATGCCAATCAATCTCCTTTTCCTGTTTTGATGATTGCTGTGACATTCTGATAAAATGATTTTTTTTTTTTTTGTTCAGGAGGTGGGAGCTGGAGGAATGAGGAAGAAAGCATGTTGATTTGGGTTGGTAAGATCATAGAACAGCTGGAAGGAACCTTAGAGGCCACCAACTCCAACTCTTTCATTTTGTAGTGGGGAAACTGAGGCCCAGGGAGGTTAATTGATTTGCTCAAGTATGAAGCAGCAGAGATAGGAATTGAACTCAGGTCTTTTGGAGCCAATGCTCTTTCTATTAGATCAGAGGTTCTTATTCTACTATTAAAAAATCCAGTCTATGGCTAGATTTTTTGGGGAGAGGGGCTGTGAAATTGAATGGGAAAGAAAATTGTATTTTTATTTTCACTAATCTCTATCTGAAATATAGCATTTTCTTCAATTATGAATTTTAAAACAAAACAAACTATTTTTCTGAGAAAGGCTCCATAGTCTTCACCAGACTTCCAAAGGGGGTCCTTGACACATACAAAGGTTTAGATCCCATGCTCTTCCTCTTAGAGAGTCTTGGGGTTGAATGATCTTGGGGTTTCCTTGCCTGTAAGATAGGGGGGTTGATCAGGTGATCTGTAAATTTATGTTCCTATGTGAGAGCCCCTTCCAATTAACCAAATGCTTTCTGAGGCCCCCTTTTCTCCCTCCAGTCTCTGGCTGGCCCCCTTGCCTGACCTGTGTTGTGTTGTCAGCTCTGAACTTTACACCAGTGATCAGCTTCCCCCAGAGGTTCAACATGCTCTGCGGTCCTGAAAAGTCACTCGACCAGGTGCGTCCGGCCAGAGGAACTGTGCTGGGCCAGGTGCAGAGTGAAAAAAAGGCACCTGCCTGGAGTTGGCAAGACTTGTAAGAGCACTACCGTAATCCCAAATAATAATAATGACAACAAATAATGGTGATAAGGTGGGACTTAGTATTTCTGAAAGACTGCTCAATCAGAAGGTCCAAGACCTTGGCCAAGGTGGCATCTGTGGTCCAGGATGTGCTGTGAGTGCTGTCACAGAGAGAGAGGAAAACAAAGGGAGCCTTCTGAGCCTCCCCCCATGAGGAGTACAAGAGCCCTGGGAGGAATATTGTTAATGCCCATGAAAAATAGCCATTGTTCAGTTGTTTCAGATTCTTAGTGACTCCATTTGGGTTTTTCTGGGCAAAGACCCTGGAGTGCTTTGCCATTTCCTTCTCCAGCTCATTTTACAGATGAGGCAAACAGGGTTAAGTGACTTTCCCAGGGTCACACAGCTAGTAAGTGTCTGAGGCTGGATTAGAACTCAAAGAGTCTTCCTGACTCCAGACCCAGCACTGTATGCACTGCACTATTCAACTAGCTGCCCACTAATAATAATTAATAATAACGATAATAATGTAATAGTTTTTAATAAGCATATTAAGCTTTCCAAAGCACTTTTTTATATATTATCTCATTTGATCCTCAAAACAGCCCTGTAAATTAGGTGTTATTTTTATTCCTATTTTATGCATAAGGAATGAGATGGAATAAGATGGAGAGGCTTGCCCAGAGTCACACATCTAGTAAATATATGAGGCAGGATTTGAGTTGGGATTGTTGGGACTCCAGGTCTATCATTCTTTCCACAGTGCACTCTAGCTGTCTCAGTAATAACAACATGTTCATCCATCCATCTGTTTATCCTTTGCTGTATCTAGTCCTTCATCCATACACTTATCTTTAAATTTATTGACTTATTTTATTTATTATTTGATTCATTCATTTAGCAAGTGTTTATTTAGTGCCTACTGTATGCTGGACACTGTGACTGGTCATACAGGGGAGACAAAAATTTGACATGAACTCTGCTCTTTGGGAGACAACATTGAATGGCAGGGAAAACAAAACATAACAAAACATGTGTGTGAGTAATTGTGATAATGGGGGAAAGAGAAGTCAAATCAATTGATGAACAAGCAATTACTAAGTGCCTACTATCTGCTAGGCACTATGTAAAGTTGGGGATAAAAAGACAAAAATATTACCCCTTGCAATGGGAAAGAAGGGACACCCAAAGAGTACATATCATTAACTATTGTGCTGGCTTTTAAAAAGAATAAGATAGATCCTGCAAACTCTTGGCTGATGTGACTCCTGGAAATATCCGAGAGCTTATGATTAAAGGGAAGTGATGGTCATTGTGAGTCTACGTGGCTTTGTTAAAAACAAACCACACCAAACTAATCTTGTTTCCTTTTTAGGGGGGAGGAGGAGAATGAGAGTTAGTGGTTTGGTAGATCAGGGGAAGGGAACAAGTATTTACTAGGCACCTACTATGTGCCAGGCACTGTGCTAAGTGCTTTATAAATATTATCTCATTCAATCCTCACAACAACCCAGTGAGGTAGGTACTATTATAATTCCCATTTTTCAGTTGAGGAAACAGGCATATAGAAATTAAATGGCTTGTCCAAAGTCACAAAACTAGTGAGTATCTGAGACTGAATTCAAATCTAGGTCTTTCTTTCTGACTCCAGACCCACCACTCTAGCTACTGCACCACCAAACTGCCCAGATTTCAGCCTGCCTTCTGGCAAACTTTTGCTATGTTCTTGTGGATGAGCCAGAGATGAGCATTTGAATTCAAAACTGGTTGAATGAATGAATTCGAAGAGGGTTTATTAATGCATTGATTCCATCCCAGAGGATTCTAGGTAGAGCCCTCCATGACTCTTCAAAGATCATCAACCTTGCTTCAGCATTATACCGGTGAGTTCTCTCAATATCTTCAATTTCATTCATCCAGGCCAGATGTCTTGAACTTGGTGAGAAAATTTAGGAGCTTTCTTAACTTGTTAAGAAAGTATTTTAGACTTCAATTCTCTATTTTTCCCCCTATTCTTTCCTTTCTGGTTGGAGGGCCATTTTCTGTGATACAATATCAGAGAGAGATAATGCAGCTCTCTCTGTATCATCTGGTGCCATTGTCTCACCCACATTCCTAGGGCTCATTCCTTCCTTGTTCTTCTCTCTACAGGCTACTGTCCTTGGTGTCATTCATGTTCTATTCTCAAAGGGCTTGAAATCAGAATTTCTTCCTTCCTTCCTTCCTTCCTTCCTTCCTTCCTTCCTTCCTTCCTTCCTTCCTTCCTTCCTTCCTTCCTTCCTTCCTTCCTTTCTTTCTTTCTTCTTTCCTTGCTTTCTTTCTTCCTATTTCCTTCCATTCTCTTTTTCTTTTTTGAGAATAATTAGAGTTAATATATGAGGTGGAGCAGTGCATTGTGCCCTTTTAGAAATGATTTATCATAAGAATAATATTAAACCTAAATATAACTTAGTAGACTTCCTTTAAAACTATTTGCAATCACACACATGAATCTAACATATGACATGTCCTACCATAATCCTTCTCTTTGGTTGGCCCCCAAGGTTCTGTTTGAGGCCCTCTTCTCTACACACTCTCTCTCTGGGAAATCCCTCCTGTTGGGTCTGTTTTCTTCTCTGTGCAGATGACTCCCAGATCTGCATGTCCGGTGCTAGTCTATGTCCTGACGGCCTGCCCCACAACAACAGTTTTCTTTCGGATGTCTCCATTTGGGAAGCCTGTAACAACTCAAACTCATTGTCTCTTTTCCTGTTTAAGACAACCTCTCCTCCAAACTTTGGTTTCTGTTAGAGACATCACCAGATTTCTAGTCACTAAGGTTCATAAGCTTGGGCTCATCCTTAACACTTCTCTCTCTTTCTCCACCTCACATTCAATCAGTTGTAAAGTCCTGTTGATTGTGTCTCCATACTTTACCTTATATCCCTACCTCTTCTCTATATTCACTCAGTGGCTGATCTAGTTCAGATTTTCCTCTCCTTCCCACTCCACCCCCTCACTTTTCCAATGCGTTTTTGACTCAGCTGCCAAAATAATCTTTCTAAGGGCAAGTCTATTCATGCTGCTCCTTTAATCCAGCAGCTTCCATGGCTCCCTAGTACCCCTAATATCAAAGACAAACTCTTCAGCTTGGCATGTAGAACTTTCACAAGCTGCATCCATCCTATCCTTCATGGACTCTTTGCTTTCTAGTAAAACTGGCTTGCCTACTGTTTCCATTTTCTGGGGCCATGACTTCGAACAATCTGTTCTGGAATGCATTCACTCATCAACTTTACCTCATAGAAACTTATGCTCCCTTCAAAGCTTAGCTTCTGTCTTCAGGTGGAAACTTTCCCTGATTTTAAGTCTTCTCTCCCTACTCAATTATCATATACATACTTACCTGTTTACACACACTATCTCCCTAGAGGATGTAAATTTCTGAAGACTAGGAGTTCTTTCTACATTGAGTAGAGTAGATACTTAATAATATTTGCTGGATTACGCTGGAATAATTTCCCAGTCACTACCTTGAAGTCTTTACTAGGATTCTTTGTTAACTCATTCCTGTTACTTTTCCTCTTATGGTCATAGTTAGCCTGCTCTTTGTTTATCTAGTTCTACTTTTTTCTTTACATTATTTCAGAAAATTCTTGCTGGATTTCTTAATAGTCCTTATTCTTGTCATCTTAATTGCATTAGAGTGCTCTATTACATTAATGTACCACAATTTATTTAATCATCCTCCTGTCATTGCATAGATAGATTGCTTTGTTTTTTTTTCTTCTTGTAGTTGTAAATAATACTGCTTTAAAAATATTTAGCAGATAGCACTTTTTTTTTCAGTAGTCTTAACAGTGGGGTTATTGCATCGAAGGTATGGCTATTTTTCTAACTTTTATCATGGATTGTCATGTACTTTCCTAAACTATAATTGTTGAGTTGTTTTTTCAGTTGTGTCTAACTCTTTGTGACCTCATTTGGGGTTTTCTTGGCAAAAATATTGGAGTGGTTTGCCATTTCCTTCTCTAGCTCATTTTACAGATGGGGAAACTGAGGTAAATAGGGTTAAATGACTTGCCTAAGCTCACACAGCTAGAGTCTGAGGCCAGATTTGAACTTAGGTTTTCCTGTCTCCAGACACAGTACTCTATCCACTGCATCACCTAGATGCCCCCAAGTATTCTACCAGTTGTCATTCTACTAGCAATGAATGTTCACTCCTGAGTATTTTGGAAGCATTCCTTTAAAATCTCAAGCTCTCGGGCCTGGAGTGTGAACTCCTTGAGAGCAGGGACCACGTCTTTTTTTTTTTTTTACCGTTCCTTTTATCCCAAGAGCTTAGTACTGTTTCTATTTAGTTGATTTGCATGTTGTCTCCTCCTATTTAAGCTGTGTACTCCTGAGGAAGAGGACTGTTTTTCACTTTTCTTTAAATCCTGAGTACTGGCACATAGTAGGTGCTTAATAAATCCTTGTTGCTTGGAATTCACCCCATTGTTCCCCTGGCATACTTCAAGACTCATCTCAGGTTCTACTTTCTACAGGATGCCTTACCTACTCTCTTTCCTTCTCTTGCCTCTGAGATTATCTTTTATTTGTACTGCATGTATCACATATACAGCTACTTACATGGTACCTTCCCTCTTAGACTGTGAGTTGGTTGAGGCCTTAGTTCAATGCCTGCATATAGTAAGCCCTTACTTATAATGCTTGTTGATTTTTGGAAGATATGTCATGCTAATAGGAAAATGAGTCCAAAAATAACCTCCCATACCATTCTCAATGAGTGGCTTCAGTTCATTTCTTTCTACAACAGCTCTAATGGTTAATTTTCTCTTATGCAGGGCAGAAATCTGCCTTTGTCATGATGAGTTTTCCATGAAGAAGAGCCATTCTAAGCTCTGTGAATATAGTGGACACTGCTGAGATAAGGCCTTTACGGATGGTATCCTTCCTGACTCAGTTCCATTGATTCTCTTTTTTTTTAAAAAAAATATTTTTGACATTCATTTAAATTTTTTTGAGTTTCAAATTCTCTCCCTCCCTCCCACTCCTCCTCCATTCATTGAGAAGGCAAGCAATTTGATTTCAATTATACATGTGTAGTCATGCAAAACATTTCCATATTAGCCATGTTGCAAAACAAAATAAAAATCCACAATAAAAAACAAGAAACAAAGAAAGTGAAAAAGTATGCTTCAGATGCAGAGTTCATCAGTTCTCTCTCTCTCTGGAGGTGGGTAGCATTTTCCATTATAGCTCCTTTGGAATTGTCTTGGGTCATTGCATTGATCAGAGTAGCTAAGTTGTTCATTGTTACAATATTGCCATTCCTATGTAAGATGGTCTCCTGGTTCTGCTCATTTCACTTTGTATCAATTCATATGTCTTCCTAGCTTTTTTGAAATGATCCCCCTTATTTTAAAAGAGGTGAATTATTTCATATAGCAGAATAGTACTCAGTCACAATATGCTACAACTTGTTCAGACATTTCCCAGTTGATAGGCATCCCTTCAATTTCTAATTCTTTGCCCCCACAAAAGAGCTGCTATAAATATTTTTGTACACGTGTATCCTTTTCCTTTTTCTTTCATTCGTTCTAATTTTACCATATCAGGTAGAATTTACCCTCCCCCTACCTTGGTGAGTTCAATGATTTATACAATAATTGCCTTATTTTAATCATAAAGCTATCATGATTTATCTTAATTTTTTTAGCATCTCAATTAAAAAAAAAAAACCTTACAAAAGCAGGGAGTTTATCCACTGAGTCTGTGGTGCAAGTGATTTGTCTCTTCTAATATGGAAGGAAGGGGATGTCAGTTATATGAACCCAACCTGGAATCCAGACAGAGCAAAAGAACTCATGCAAAAATGACATCAGCAAGAAATCACCTGAAAGACATGCAGATCCCTTCAAAGGCATTAAAAGAAGAAGAAACGTGATTGTTAGAGCAAGCCTTGAATTTATTTGATTCCCTACCATGGCAGCTGTCCATGGAGGAGGGAGGGGTAACCTTCACACTTTGGCTCAAAGCAAAAGGAGAGAAGAATTGTAGCTGAAAACAGTGCAGCATTTTCCTAAGCCTATTTTTTGGTGGGGGAGAGGAATTTGAAAACCTATTTCTCTCAGGTATCTTGCAGTAACATTGCCTGGATGTACATACTTTTCAAGATAACACACTTCAGGGTTTTGAAAGGATGTTTTCTTACCCGTGCCCATATTTTAATTTCCTTTTCAAAAGAGGCTACGCATGTGAAAACAAAACAAAACAAAACACAAAACCCCTTCATTTTTGTGAAATGGTACTCATCAGAGTCCATGGAAATAAGACTGGTTGTCTCCACCGAGCATCCCCTGAAATGGGGCAGTAGAAAAGAACAGGGGCCTTTTGTTGATTTATAGTTTATCAAACAATTATTCAAACAGGTTGGTGAGATCCTGTGTACGAAGACCTTGAATGAAAGTGAGAAGAGGGAGATGATCATAAGACCATAGATTTAGAGCTAGAAAGGACACCTGGGACATGAAGTACGACCCCTTCATTCTACAACTAGGGAAACTGAGGCCCAGCAGCATGCCCTAGGTTACATGAAGAATAGCAGAAATGGAATATGAACATAGGTCCTCTGACTGTAAGTATAGTAGTCTTTCTACAGTACCATCTTGCCTGTCCTGAGAAAAGATCAACAAAGTCAGCGTTCCCTCAAAAGCACACTTTTTCCCCCCATGGGCATCCTTAAATTAAATTAAACGGAAGCTAGTTTCTGTTTTTACTGTGCTTTCTGGCTTAATTTGACTTGACAGTTGTGTTGAAAATGAATCTTGGGCTAATGTTACATTGTAATTTGCAGTTCTAATAACAATCTCCCACCATGCAAAAAACGAGACTGAGAATTATTGAGGGAGTCCGTCTTAGGTCCAGAGAGGAGAAACAGTGCTGTAGGTGGTAGGGAAGTAAGAGTCATTCTAGACCAGGGGTGGGGAACCTGTGACTTCGAGGGCCTTCTAGGTCCTTGGGTGCAGCCTTTTGACCGAGTGCAAGTTTTGCAGAACAAATCCTTTTTTAAAGGGAATTTGTTCTGTGAAGTTTGTATATAGTCAGAGGGCTGCACTTGAGGACCTAGAGGGCCTACTTGAGGCAGTAAGTTTCCCACCCTTGTATGTAGACTCTTATAGGATCACCCAATATTAGTGCTGGAAGAATATCTAGAGAGCCTCTAGTCCACCTTCCTATTCTATAGAAAACTGAGGCCCAGAGAAGGAGAGTAATTCTCCCAAAGTCCCATCGCTTACAAGTGGGAAAGCCTGTTCCCCAATTCTCTGTTGCCTTCTAAGAACTGTTGTATTTACTTTGAGTTCCTATCCCAGTAATTCATAGGAACTAAACATTTGTTTTTGTTTTCCAATTCAGCTTTGCCAAATTTACCACTCAGAATACCATGGTTTCATGGGGTCCTTTCACATTCAGTTAACCAGAAGAGCCCAAGAATCCACCATCATGGTCATAGCCATATATTTTCATCTCCACAACGTCAAACATATTATTCCAGAACAATGGGCTAGCACTGTGAACAGCCACCAAATGGTATCCAATTTTATTTCCATTCAAACTTAAGTGTGACAAATTCCATATTTAATGAAATTGTTTCTGCAGAGTTCAGATTGATTAAACCTAAAGGACACCATATAACTGCATAAAATAGCAGGTTATAAACTGTGATGACCTTTGCTGAGTCAGTTTCCGCCTGCCCTCACCTTTCAAAGCACAGCCTATGACCATCTACCCACACATCCATAATTCTCACAAAGAAGCCCTTCATGCAAGCAGACAGACTTACAGAGATGATGCCCACATTCATCACCATTTATCGTCCTGACCCTTCTTGATGCATGAGTTTGGCCGTGATCAGAATTGCTCTAGTCAACTGTAGCCAATGATGTACCAATGACATGCCCCAAAGGGACAGTTAGATGGTACAGTGGATACAGCACCAGACCAGGAGTTAGGAAGACTCATCTTTATAACAATGGAGTCATAAAACGTTAGAGATGACTGAAATAATTGAGCAACAGTAACAACAAAATGGGACTGATTATGACTAATTATATTTGTGGTAACTGACTTATAAGGTTTTTGTGCATCTCAAGGGAGATGATGTACCTACAACACTTTGCATACCTTAAAGAATTATATAAATGTCAGTGACTATTATTAATCATTCCTGAAAAACTTTGGGGGTTTTATTATTCAGTCATTTTGAGTCATGTCTGACTCTGGGACCCCATTTAGGGTTTTCTTGACAAAGATATTGGAGTGATTTGCCATTTACTTCTCCAGCTCATTTTACCAAAGAGGAAATTGAGGCAAACAGGGTGAAATGATTTGTCCAGGGTCACACAGCTAGGAAGTATCTGAGGCTGGATTTGAACTTAGAAAGATGAGTTTTCCTAACTCTAGCTCCAGTACTCTATCCGTTGCATCACTAAGCCGCCCCATTTTATAGATGATGAAAGTGAGGTCCAAAGAAGTTAAATTACTTCCAGAATATGAACCCAGGTCTTCTTGCTTTCAGGTCTGGCACTCTCTTATACTGCACTACCTCTTACTGATCAATAAACATAACTCTTTAATGAATAAAAATGCTTTTCTAATAAATAACTCTAGAAAAATGATGGATTTTCAATTTACATTTCTATTCTGCTCCCACTTGAGCCTGAGCTTTACTTTCTTCTCCTGAAATTATTTTGTGTTTAGTTCAATAAAATTTGATTCAATTGAGGTTCATTTCAATTCAGTTCAATTAATTGAGGAGTCATTTATTAAATGCCTACTGGGTGGAGGATAGTATGTTAGGTGCAGGGATAAAAAGATGAAATCAGCTCATGCCTGCCTTCAGAGAAGTAGCGCACAATCAATTACAATGCAAATTCTACAGCGACCATAAAGGAGCCATCCTTTGCAAAGAAATTCAAGAGGGAAGATATGGGCAAACTTCAAAATGGAAGCACTATGTTATGGAAATGATTGTTTTATTCCATGCATTTAAAATAAAATTTTTAAAAAAGAAAAAAATGGAGGTAACTCCTTAATTGAGCCTTGAAGGAAGGAACAGTTTCCAAAAAGCAGAGCTGAGAGGGAAGGCTAGTGTGGACATAGTAGAGAGTACAAGCAAAGACAGAAGAAGGCTGGGGGAGAATGAGGGACAGAATGACTGGCACGGAATGTGAGAAGTGGTGCAGGGAGAGGCATATCTGAAAAGGAAAGATTATGGAGGACCTTGAATGCCAGGTTAAGGAGTCTGTACTTTTTTGGATGGTCAATGAGAAGCCACCTAGAATTTCTGAGCAGATGTAATCAAAGGAAGAATGTGCGGGCAGTTGTATGAAGCATGAGCTAGAGTGGAAAGAAACAGGAGGCAGGAAGATGGATTTAGGAGGTTATTAAAATAATAAAGGGAGAGTGATAAGAGTATGAACCAGGTAGCTGTAGTGGAAGTAGAAAGAGGAATAGGTTTATAAGAAAGTGGCGAAACTTAAAATTTTACAACCTAGCATAACTCTGCAAACCACGAGAAGCCTTAAACAATTGTAGAAACCATGTAATAACTTTTTTTTTTTTTACCAGGGTATCACTAAAAAACACAAACTAATTTCATGGACCAAATTAATCCTTTGTATACACATGTACAAACACGGTCAGCCATTGCTTTCATACTCAAAGATCAGATCATCCATACAAAGGTTACTAAATGCAGACACACATAGTAAGACAAGGACTCTCTTCTGCTTTCTTTTGTATCCCAGGTGCTTAGCACTGTGTCTGACTATATAGTAGTGATTAATACATGCTTACTGACTGACTGGTTAGTTACATGGTGAAAAATATTTTATGCGATTTATTGGATTTTCAACAATGAAAGCTCACTTAAACTTGGTCCATTTGAATATTTGTAAGAGGGGTAGAGGAAAGAGTGGAGAACCAAATCCCTTAAACAAATGTAACCAAATAAGTCTGTTCTAATTGATACCCAGTATGGTGAATTTAGAGAGTGTGTCCATACCCTCATCATTTTCAATAAATTCTAATGCAAATATTAGAAGAAAGTGTGGTGATTAAAAAATACTTATGTTATAGCTGGTTTTGGTCGTTGGTCAAACTTGTCCTGGTTACCTTTCTGTTCTTGTGAATTTAGTGTCAATAATAGATCACTAACATGCTTCATTGGGTAAATAAATACTTGGAGGGCTGGTACTACCCAGAAGAAAGCATGCTCCTTTTCACTTTCACATCTATCTCTCCACTCACCTCCCTACCCCCCCACAATAAAAATATGATGAAGATGGTGCTGTACAAACATATGAGGCTACAAAATCAGGAATGAAAGGCATGGCATTAGGTGATTGGAGCAGTCAGAGTCATGCTGCTGGGAAGGGTTCTCAGTAAACGACTCCCTCCTCAAGGGGGTCAGAAGCCTCAGAAGATCAGTAACAGCTGAAGACTGGTCTTGGTGATCTCACCTAGGCATTTGTCTTTATTCACAAAGGGCATGTTACCATTGAGAGACATGATGGGCTCCTCAAGAGAATGCTTGGAAGAATGGGTAAACTAGAGACATCCAAACCTCAACTGTTGGGAGTTCTCACCCTACCACTGTTTTATGGAAGTGGTGAGGCTTCTTTAGATCTTACCCATTTTGATCTCTTTGGGGTCCCACCATATTTGTCTCTGATTTTCCCAGGAGAGCAAATGAAGTGTCTTTTCATGTTTCACTCTGGATACCTAGACAGAAGGACTGGCCTCATTCAATGAGGGAAATTTGTTACTGATGCAAATTAACCTGATATTAGACTAGTTTGCCTATTGTCTGAGAGTATATCTCTGTGGAGCTGCCTATATCCTTATCCTTATCTCTACATGATCTCAACCACAGCTGGGGAAGGGATTTAAGTACTTTCCCACTCCAAGACAATATCACCTTCCCTTTACTCTTTATTGCCACCATCAACCTTGTCCAGTTTGCGAACTTCCACTCTGTAGCCTTGACTTCTTTTTCTCCCTTTCAATTTTTTGGTTTTTTGATTTTTTTCCCCAAAATTTATTAATTTATTTCTTTTCAATTTTCAACAGGAACTTCTGTAAGTTTCAAATTTTCTTCTTCCTCCTCCCCCTCCCTCCCCAAGACAGTATGTAATCTTATATGGGCTCTACACGTGCATTCCTATTAAACACATTTTCACCTTAGTAATGTTTGCATAGAAGAATTAAAGTGAAGGGGAG
The DNA here is from genome assembly GCF_028372415.1 of Notamacropus eugenii. Classification (NCBI taxonomy): domain Eukaryota; kingdom Metazoa; phylum Chordata; class Mammalia; order Diprotodontia; family Macropodidae; genus Notamacropus; species Notamacropus eugenii. The sequence goes on along the minus strand of NC_092874.1, from coordinate 36,116,338 downwards.
AAACCATGAGAAAAACAAAACATAGCAAAGGAGAAAATAGTCTGCTTCATTTTGTGTTCTGATTCCATAATACATTTTCTGGAATTGGATGGTATTTTGCATCATGAGTTCTTTGGAAATGTTTTAGGTCTTTGCATTGCTGTGAAGGGCTAAGTCTATCAAAAACAGTCCTTGAACGCTGTGGCTATTACTGTGTATAATGTTCTCCTGGCTGTGCTCACTTCACTCAGCATCAGTTCATATAAGTCTTTCCAGGTTTTTCTGAAGTCCTCCTGTTCATCATTTCTTATAGCACAATAGTATTCCGTTACATTCATGTGCTACAACTTCTTCAGCCATTCCCCAATTGATGGACATCCCCTCAATTTCCAGTTCTCGGCTGCCACAAAAAGAGCTGCTATAAGTATTTTTGTACGTTAGGGACCTTTTCCCCATTTTTACAATCTCTTGGGGATACAGTCCTAGAAGCGGTGTTACTGAGTCAAAAGGCATGCACATTTTTTAGCCCTTTGGGCATAGCTCCAAATTGCTTCCAGAATGGTTGGATTAGTCTAGCCTTGATTTCTTGCTCCTTTGAATCCATGCATGGTTACCTTAGCTTTTCTAAATACTTACTGAGAGTTAATGAACTAATCAAATAAATTGAGGAAAGGGGTCAAAGTGATGAGTTCTCTTTGTGTAATAGAGGTAGACCAGTGGGCTGAATGGATATGTTAAAGGGGAAAGATTTCTTATTCTTACCTATTCAAAGCATAAATGTAGATAAAATAAATGAGCTGTTATCATCATTATCTTCCGTCAGTCAAAGGAAATTTTTCTTTTATTACGCCTATATGAAGAGACGATAGAGGTCATCTAGTTCATTGGTGTCAAACTGAAGCAGAAACAGGGACTTGTAATCTGTACATAAGGATGCCTGTGGTCTGCATATTGAATTAGTTTTAAAATGCAATGTTACCTATGCTTCATGTATTTTTCATTTATTTTTATGAAATATTTCCCAACTACATTTTAATTTGGTTCTGGGTATCCTCCAGGTTGCATGCAGTCACATGTTTGATATCTCTGATCTAGTCTAACCCTTTAATTTTACAAATGAGGAAACCGAGGCATGGAGGGTTAAATGACTTGACCAAGTCATTGCCCAGACAGTAAGTAAAAGAACTAGTATTTGAACTACAGTCCTATGACTCCAAGCTCAGTGCTCTTTGCCACTTTATAAACACTTTCCTTAGTAAAAGTATGCTATAGGCACATGCGTGTGCACGCGCACACACACACACACACACACACACACACACACACACACACACACACACACACACACACACACACACCCTAAGAACACATCAGCACCTGGAAATGGGTGAATGGACTACAGAGGGAGGATAATTTGCCCTAAGTTGTCTCACCTGTAAAGTCTGTGCTGTCAAACACCCAAAAGGGAGTTAATTTTACGCTTATGGTGAGTAAGTTGCTTATTTACATTTTTGTTTTGATGGAATAATTTCCAAACAGAAAATAATAGAAACAGTTTTTTTTCCTGATTTTCATTTTGAGAGTCTGGTTTTTGGAGAAGACATCAGTCAAAAGCAAAAACATCATCAGGTGAATGGATCTTTTTCTTGCCTTATTTAGGATTTAATGCATTGCTTGATCCAATGTTGTCTATTTTTGTGGAATGTAAAGTTGGAGAAAAAGAGACTGTCCTAAATTATTAGTAACAAACAATAATGATGTGAAACTCAATTAAAGAAGCAAAAAACTTAAACTTTGAGTCTTTTAAATGGATAATTCCTTTAAGTAGGCAATTCCTTTAAGTAGGACCCCTTCACAGCCCTGTGAAACAAGAGACCATCCAGGAACTCTTGAACTGTTTCAAATTGTTTTCAAATGGGCCTGGATGCTGTTGAGAAATGCATAATTTACGACCTTAACACTTGATTAGGTGTTAAATGACTGTCAGGAGAGATGTCCTTGGTAATCCAGTTATCATCCAGCTTCTAATTATCACTTCACAGTAGAATCAAGGCTGGATAATTGAGAACAACATTATTAAAGGCCTTGAAGTAGGGATTTTCTTATGCAGCTAAGCAAATTACTTCTCTACCCAGAATAAGTCTAATTTGTAGGAAGAACTACTATTGGTAATTATATTTGGATTTATCTGAAGTATAAGAAATTTTCATTTTATATTTAGTTGTCTGTTTAATTTTTTCATTTTCCCATCAAGAAAATGTATGTAGTAAAAGGAGGAAAGAAAGGAGAAAGCAGGATGAAGCCAAGAGAAGGCAGAATGTAATTAAGAGATGATGACTCTACCTCTCCCCTGTCCATCATTACTAAGGATACCCCTCAGTTGAGGCCCAATTTCACCTTGTGTGTGTTCCCATTGATCATCATAAATTATTTACATCACAAATGCTGCATCATCCATTAAATTGAAAATGGAGATAATGGGCCAAATTCTGCCCTTGACTGATAACTTATGTCTCATTCTCATTGAATTCAGGAGGAACTAACAGCCAAGTGATGAGAACCTATTGTAACTTGTAGAGCTTCTAAAAGTCTTGAGCTCCAACAATTTCTCAACCTATGACTTTAGAAGTACATTTCCTTGAGTCACCACTGATACCAAACATGTATTAAGGGCTTGAAGATCACAGAAATAAAATGATAACTTGGAATCAGGAAGACCTGGATTCAAATCCAGTCTCACATCCTGGCAGTGTACCATTGGCCAGGTCATGTATGCTAAGTGAACCTCACTTTCTTCTTCTGTAAATGAGTATTAGAAAAGCATCTGACTTACAGGCTTGTGAACACCAAATAAAAGTGTGTGCAAATTACTTTGTAAGCCTTAAATCACTGTATATATGTGATTTTTACAATAAAGAATATTATTAGTGTTATCAATGGTGTTGAGATAGAAATGGTGTTGGTCCAAGCCACTACTCTACTAGCTATATTATATACTTAATTTTCTCTGGACTATTGCATAGATGGAAAAACTTCATTCTATAACTGAACAAAAATATTGGAAATATGGACATCCTCTGTGGGCTCACTGAAAGCGTGTTTGGGGAAAACTCCAAGGACAAGATGGTAAGACATATATACATCCATTTGTTTCCACATGATTCTAATTTCTTCCTCTCAGGTTTCTATATTCTGAAAACTTTCATTTCACATAGCTTAGAGTCTGTCAGCATTTGGCATGGCAAAATCTATTATAAATGTTGTTTTAAAATTTTTATGGATTGATGTTATATCCAGGAGATTATGGGCAACAGATCTTCCTGTGATAATGGTCTAGGTTTTTGTTGTTATTGAATTCTTAGACATGTTTTGAGGGTTGTATTTGTAGTATAGGCATTTATTATCTGTTGTTTTATGAAAACAAACTGTATGTAATCCTAGCTACCTTGTTATGTCCTACTAAATATTTGGATGATGCTAAACTTTTGCAGCATTAAGTGATGTTACACAGTTTCTACCATTCCCTTGTATTGGAATTGCTCTATAAGTCTTGCTCCTTAAGGATAACTTATTTGTAGTTGTTGATGGTGATGACTGGTCCTAAATTGCCATCATAGACCCATCCATTTCTGTAAAAAAACTATATCCCTCAGTTTTTTTTTCTGTGATTCCTAGTTACCATATTTCTGGTTGAGCTTGTTCAAGTGTTGCTCATTAAGGACCCTTTCATTTCACTCTTAGATCTTAGCTACTTCATAGGCTTCAGCCAGAGGTAAACCACGTTTACCTCTTGACAAATACTTGACAAATCCAAAGACATGCTCAACAAAGTGATACCTGCTCATTTCAAAAGTATTTCTTTAGGTTTTTTAAAAACTTGTTTATCACATACCCCAAGAGTGTCTATCAATTCTCCACCTTTTTGATGAGTTTTCATAGTTGCCCTGGGATATGTTTCATTATTATTTTATGGGCTTTTATTAGAAAATTGTCCAAATCTGTTATGGTCCATTACACAGTTTTGAAAGTATAGTTAAGACTGGTATTGCCTGGCTGTTAATTGTTTTAAATTTCTTCCCATTGAGCTTTGATTGCAAGATTCCAGTAATTCTCTTGACGTAGGTAGATACAGCTTTTGCCTTGATAGTTTTATGCTTGATGTGGTCTCTCTTGGAGGAGTCAAGCTGAAAGTTTTCATTATTTGTCATTCCTTGTCATACATTAATCATTTCATGCTTATCAGGTCCAAATGACATTTTTATTTCATTGGAGACAAATTCGACAAGATGGAGAAATAGTTTCATATGTTTTTCAATGGAATCATAGATCTTGATGTAATGTACTATAAGAGATTATGAAGGTGTTTTGCAAGAATTCCCTCTTTAACTTGGTAGCCATACTCAGTTTTGTTTGGCAGAGATGATGGTGGACTTGAAGGTAGGCAGAAGAAAAGGGGGTTTAAATCACCTCCATGAAAGATGCTACACTTTATAAAAATTGTTCTTGACATTGTGGAGTTCTTGATATATTTTAAAAAGTTTTTGTATAGCCATGTGATACTTTAGCATTTTTACTATACTTGGGTTCATTTTGCATATTTACATGTGTCCAAGGCATGAGTGCAGAACTGAGTCAGAGGCTTTGCAATAATTAACAAAGAGCAATAATCACTTAGAGCAGCTTATCTAATAACTGTTGAATTGATAATAAGTTGCTTTTTATATCTCTTGTACTTCTTGGCACACCCTTTAGGCTTCTCAACCAACATATTGTTTTCTTGTAAATGTTTATAGATATTTTTATGATATAAGTTAAGCTGTGAATTCTTATAAAGCACATAAATGCATAATTAATCTATATTTGGAAGGATCTACTGGTATTCTTATCTTTTGGTAATAGATATGTGATACCTCTGCTGAGAAGGATGGGTTGAGGCTTTTGTCTGAGAGGAAGCTCATAAAGTGTTTTGCCAGTAATTTGTGTACAACTGTGGAATATTTGAACCAATAATAATTCATCTGATTTAGTCCCACCCTCAGCTTTCCAATTTTAGAATTGATGCTAGAATTTCATTCATCTCCCTGGATGAAACTCTTCTGTCATTCTACATATTAAAAAATAAGTATGGATTGATAAATTAACAGTGTCCAATTTCTGCTTCACACTTAATCCAATTCACATTTTCATTGGGTTGGACTTCTTACAAGTATATAGATGCTTAACCTCCTTTGGTGTTTCTCTCTTGCCTTTGATTTCTTTACTTCTCAAGGCTCTGTAGTAAAGTTTTTGATTAGTTTTGACCTGTTTATTTTGTCTTTTGTGATGTTTTGACTTCCTGTATTGCCTTAACCTTGTGATTTTCATTTTTATTTGCTGATTAAAGGAATCTAGAATTTTTAATGTTTGTCCAGATTCCATTCTGTGGTTTTCACATTCACATTCATGGTTATAATTAAGTTTGTTTTCCAGCCATCAAATCATCTTATTATATTTCTTATTCTTATATTATATTCCTTAATTTTCTGTTTAAATGAGAAAAAGAGAAATGAGCATTATATTTTTGTAGTTTATATTGTTTAGAAAAATCTGATTAAAGTCTTATGCCTTTTCTCCCAGACTAGATCCAAATGACTGGATCTTAGATGTTCTCTTCTTTTTTTTCTTTTTAAATTAACTTTTTGTAGCTTTAGTTTATTTTACTTGCCACAGTCCTCCCCCCAATTCTATACTTCCTTTCAAACTCTCTCTTATAACCAAACCCAGTCTTTTACTTACTTTACTATACTTCTACCTCTCTAACTTAAAAATTCCTTTGTGTTTCTTTTAGCCCCTTTGAAGTTTACCAGATTCTTACTCTTCTCTAACTTTACCTCTATGTCTGGATAAATTTTTGCTGTGGTGTCCCAATTAAAAGACGAAAAATATTCCTTTCCCTCTTCTTGTCAAAGATATTTGCTTATTTGATGCTGTTCAGTCTTGTCTGACTCTCTGTGACCCCATTTTGGGGGGTTTTCTTGGCAAAGATACTGAAGTGGTTTGCCGTTTCCTTCTCCAGCTCATTTTCCAGATGAGGAAACTGAGGCAAATAGGGTTAAGTGACTTGCCCAGAGTCACACCACTAGGAATTGTCTAAAGGTGGATTTGAACTCCTAAAGGTGAGCCTTTCCAATTTTAAGGCCAGTGCTCTATCCACCTATCTGTGCCACCTAGCTGGCTATTTGCTTTTTTTTTTTTAAAGAAGCACGCAAGGTTATATATACTTACAAATGGTGGGAATCTAAACGGATAATAATTTTTTAAAAATTTTTATAATGTAAACACTGGGTCATAAGTTTTTAAGTATAATTTTAAAATATAAGCACTGGGTTAGTTTTTTCAAATTATTCAAATTAAGCTGCCTTTCTTATGTATGTTTTGTCCATAATCATTTGCATTACCAAGCTCCTACCCAACTCTGGTGGTATGAATCTTTGGAAATGATCAGTTCTGCTAAAAGTTCATTCTTCCTCCCTTCCTCAAGTAGGTTAGGACAAACTTTCCCGGAGAGGTTAGTATTGAATGTAATTGATCTTCATTGGTTTTTCAGTATATAATATTCCAACCTTTACTTTCCTGTCTTGTTGTTGCTGCATAATCTGGCATGATTCTCACTGGGGTTCCCTGATAACATCTATTTCTTCCCAACCAAAATATTCTTCACAATTTTTTTGTAGAACTTGCAAATCATGTTTATGGGTGACTTATGCCCAGAATTTCTCTCTGATGATGTAATGAAGATTCTCTTGCTCTGTACTTTGCCCTCTAGTTCCAATATTTCTGGATATTTAGAATTTTTTATGATTTTTTTTGAAGTATGGTGTTAAAATGTTTTGTTTCTTCATGTTCTTTTGGGAGCTTGATGTTATTTAAATTATCTTTCCAAAGCCTGTTCTCCAGATGAGTTATTTTTGATATTAGATATATTGGTTTCTTCCAATTTTTCTATATCTTTACTTTTCTTTATTATCTCTTGCCCCTTCCATTTTTCTCTTTAAAATTTTAAATGCCTTATCAAAGATTAACATGTAATAATGAATGCAACTGATTAAACAGTGGTGTTTACTTTAAAATGAGCCATTTTCAAGGCATAAACTTGGATAAAAGTTATTTCTTCCAAATTTTCTATATTCATTTTTATGGGTGACCACTGTTTCACTAAAGCATTTTTTTCTAAAGAATGCATCATCATATTTCCCCCTCCCAGATTTTTACTTAGACTGTAATTTTACTGAGCATATGTATACACACACATGCAAATATACATACGTATATTTTAATTCAGTTCAAACTACTTTGTGGTTACTTTTGGCCATTCAATTTTTTCTGGGCTTCTAACAATAATGATTATTATTTATGATTAACACAGAATTATTCTCTCTTTTAGAATTTTATACTGGCATTATATTAGAATTATATTGGTAGAAATGTTGTCAAGGTAGAATCAATAAGATCTGGCAAATGATTGAATATGTAGGAGAATAAGAGACGAATCTTGAATGATGGCAAGTTTATGAGCCTAGGTGATTGGAAGGATGACAGTGTTCTCAAAAGAAATATAGAAGTTTGGAGAAGGGGCAGACTTAGGGCAAAAATATGATGAGTTCAGTTTTGCATATGGACAAATTGAGACACTAATGGGTTTCCAGAGGAATAAGTCTAGCAAGCAGTTGGTGTAACCAGACTGAAGTTCAAGAGATCTATTAGGGATTGTGTGTTGTTCAGTAATGTCAATCATGTTTGATTCTTCATGACCCATTTGGGATATTTTTGGCAATGATGCTGAAGTGGTTTGTCATTTCCTCCTCTTTACAGTTCAATTTACAGATGAAGAAACTTAGGCAAACAAAGTTAAGTGACTTACCCAGGGTAACAGAGCTGGTAAGTGTCTGAGGCTAGATTTGAACTCAGGAAGATAAGTCTTCCTAACTCCAGGGCTGGTGCTCTACCCACTGTGCCACCTAGCTGCCTTACATTAGGGATAGGTATATACAATTTGGGAATCATCTGCATAAAGATAATAATTGAACCAATGGAAGTAAATGAAATCATTAAGGGAGAAAGTATAGAGGGATGAGATGAGAGCCCAGGGCAAAGACTTGTATCTTTGAACTGCATGTAGATGAATTAATCAAAGAGATGAAAAAAGCTGGTCATTAATGAGGAGGAATGGCCTACCCTGCCACGTCATTGGATATCTCTTCTTCCTTTACCCCATTATCCCTGTGTAGCATTTTATATATTGAGCTGCTTGAAGTAAAGAGGTCTGAGGCTGAGGGGGTAGTCTTTTTGGGTTCCTGACTTGGTGAGTGGAGATGGAATTAACATTTCATATGTTTTTCATCCTTTTAAAGCAGGGGATCTGTAAACTTGAAAAATATTTTGATAACCATTTCAACACAATTAGCGTCCTTTGTGATCCAACATATTTGATTTTATGCATACAAAAACATTCTTAGAAGGATTCTATAGATTTTTACCAGACTGCCAAAGGGATACAGGACACAGAAAATGGTTAAGAACCCCTGTCTTAAGGTGTAATTTAATTTGTAATTAGTAAACTATTCTATAATAGGCTTTTATTGTTTATACATTTTAAACTTTGAACCTTCTTTATTGCTGTTTAATTGTTTTCCGTGATGTCTTATTCTCTCTATGACTCCAATCAGAATTTTCTTAGCAAAGTTACTGAGTGTTGTTACTTCTTTCTCCAGCCCATTTTACAGATCAAGAATTCAGGCAAACAGGGTTAAGTGACTTTCCTAGGGTCACACAGCTAGTAAGTGTCCAAGGCCCAGTTTGAAGTCATGAAGATGACTTTTCCTAATTCCAGGCCCACTGTTCTACTGTGTAACCTAGCTGCCTTTTGAACCTTCTAGAATGGTCTATCTTATACCTTGTCTACACAATTAGGAGAGAAACCAATAGACAAATGTCATAGAAGCCAAGAGAGATTAAAGTGGATAGAAGGAGGAAGCAACTAACATTACGAAAAGCTGCAAACAAGATCTAAAGGAAGAGAAATGAAAAAAGGCCATTAAGATGAAAAAAATTGGTCACCTTTGCAAGGGCATCATTAGTCAAGTGGTGATGAATGGTGGTGAATTAGAGGCAGCAAATGTAGAACTCTATTTCTAGGAGTTTGATGATAAAATCAACCAGTCATTGAAAGGAAGCAGTCATATATGCTAATAGTTTAAGGTGATAGTGGAGTCAATTAAAGATACATTTTTCAAAGGGTGGGGGGAAGTAAAAGCATCTTTTCAGTAAGTATCGATGAAGCATCTACTAGGTTCTGTTATGCTTTTGGAAGTAGCCATTAGATTGGTAGGTACTGGAGATGAATGAGGGAGAAGCAAGCTGCTGAAACAGTCAGGATGGTGAGAATCAAGGGACAATGAAGGGTACCAGTCTTGACAAAGGGAAGGGTTGTTTCTTCCTCAGAGACAGTTTAAGGAAGAGAAGGCAAAGGGGTAGAGTGGAGTAGAGGAGATGAGGGAACATGTCCTTGACACTCAATAATGTAAGAAAGAGGCATTGGGATTAGGCATTTTCAATGAAAATCCTATGAATATCCTGGGATTATGTATTTTGAGTTGGAAGAGAAGTTACAGGTGATCGATTCCAATCTCCTTATATTGTATGTTTCAGGAACCTCAGAGATTAAATAAATTGCCCAAGATTACAAAGGTAGTGAAAGATTTTGAACAATTACTTTGGGCAATATGATAAGAGACAGCATCCTGAAATAAAGTGATACCTAGACCAGTGTTACTGTTTTCACTGCCTATGCTATTCTGTCTACAGTATGAAATAATACAAAAAGTTAATATTAATTCTATTTAGTTTCTTAAGCATATAAAACATGACTCTTTTAAGAATTAAGAAGTAAGGTGAAATGGGTCAAGAGCCAGGCTAGGGTTTAGGAAGACCTTGGTTCAAGCCTTGCCTCTGATCCGGATTGGCTGGCTGATTTGGGGCAAATCACCCAGGGTTTCTAGGTGCTACTCTAAGACTAAACTGCAGAGCAGTTGCATATTTGCAATGGTAGAGGAAATTTCCTTACTATGCAGTAAATTAGCGTAATCAAAGCTCTGTACCAATTAACGAAAGAGGGGGAGGGAGGAGGATGTCACAAAAGTTAGAGAATCATGAAAATGATACATCCCTACCCCCACCCATTCTCAGACATTAACTGTGTGACCCTGGGTAAGTCATTCACTTCTGGTAATAATGGTATCTATCTCTTAGGATTGTTGATTGAGTATCAAATGAGGTAATATTTGTAAAATATTTAGCACAGTGTCTAGCATATAATAGGCAAATAAAAATGCTTATTCTCCACCCCACTTGGGATTCAGAGAGCTGGGATGTTAGTGTATTACAGCAGGGAATTCTACCTAACAAACCCCTGAAAATCCCTCATGTGTTGCCAGGGATCCCATGATCTCTTAATCAACATTTGCCAGTTAGGATGAGACATGAAGCAAGCCAAGAAAAGGCAAAAGACAAATAGCCCATCAGGACCCACACTTGAACACCCCAAATGAGGTGGGCACAGTGCTGGAACGCTAGAGATATTCTCTGAAACTCAGCCATAATCTCATTTGATGGTCCCTATATCTTGTGCTGCAGAATGGAAACTGAGAAACTGACATGTGCTTTGAAGGTCTTGCTCCTTGGTGTAAATTTCCATTCATGGCCCCGGAGTCTAGTTTCCTTCTTTTTTTCCCATGGTTATTGCATGTAGACCAATGAGTGGTTAAATTAAGCCTTGCTTCTTTCCTTCATGCTATCCCTCTCCCCCTCCTTTTTCACCCCCATTTTGGCAGGTGTCTCGATTTCTATCTTTGAACAGGACAATGGAATGGCAGATGATCCAGTGAAAACAAACGCTAGGGTCCTGGCGGTTATTGTAGCTCTCGGTTAGTAGCTTCCAAAAGCTGAAAGGATTCGTGTTTTAACTTAGTCATTATCCTCACTATTAAGTTCTGGCTAATTATTTATAAGTTAAGAAGAAAAGTACACTGGGCTTAGTGAAGAGTTGATTGCTATAATAAGTCTCAGGGCTAGACAGGAGTGTAAGTGTGTGTGTGTGTGTGTGTGTGTGTGTGTGTGTGTGTGTGTGCACTTCCCCATTTTTTCCACTCTGTTTGCTAATGTAATCTCTCCAAATTTCAGACCACAGTATACTCCTGTAGTTTGGAAAGATTGTTGTTCTCTAATTTGGAAAGATTGTTGTTCTCACAACTCATGTTTGTTGGAGTCTGTTTTTGTCAGAATTTGTCTTTACCAGAGAATTCTGAGAAGCCTTTATTTTTCTTATTAAAACATCTCAGAGCCAATGAGGATGCCGGGGTAATTAAGTCAAAATTGGATTTTATCACTAAGTGCCTTTAGGACTTAGCTTAAGTATTGGCTACCCCCTAAACAAAGGCCTTTTCTGATTGCCCCTGGTTGGTAGTACTACTCCCTGCCCACACCTCCTCAAAGAGGCTAGGAAAGGGGCTCTTGGTTAGTACAAGAAAAAGGGGCATCTTTTAAACTATCAAAGCCTTTTTTTTTCTTTTACCTGAAACCTATAAAAACCTATAATGATTTCTAATTTTTGTGGGTGTCATGGACCCCTCTTGGCACTCTGGTGAAACTCAGGCACTTCTCAGAATGATGCATTTTAAATACGTAAAATAAAATACATAAACTTAGAAAGGAAACCATTTGTGCTAAAATCCAATGATCAAATAATTTAAAAACCCCAAGTCTGTGGACTCCAGGTTAAGAATCCCTGATATAAACCCACCTCCTTATTTTACAGGTGAAGAAACCAAGGTCCAAGGAAGCTGTCACTTGCCCAAGTAATTCAGGTAATAAATGTCGGGGGTAGGATTTGAACCTAGCCCTTTTGACTCCATAACCAGGTCTCTCTCTGCTGTACCATTTATTTTGTATTCAGTAATATGTGTACATATATATGTAAAGTATAAACCCCTTGAGGGCAAAGACTATTCCATTTTTGGCTTGGTATCCTTAGTATCTCGCGCAGTGTGGGCAGACAGACAGCACTTAACAAATGCTGTTTCAATTTAATTGAATTGAGCTGAAAGGTTTGAACTAAGAATCTCCACTAAGTTAAATTTATTTTTTTTAAGTGAGAAAGTAATGTCAAGACAAACATTATATGGGAAAGAATTTCCTTTAACCGGCGTAGTATCAATTCATAGAAACATCTCAAAAACTATGTTTAGTTTTTGTTATTTCCCACTATGGGTTGCTAGACATTTTCCTTTAACACAGAGAATGAAGCTTTTCTCTATAGTGTCCACTTTTCTATTCTGTTCAAAGGGAATTGTTTTTGAAATTCTCTTTTAGGCATTAAGGTGTTGCTGTGGTGGTTAGGTTAGATTTTGTTATTCCTTTGAATTAGTCCTCGGTACTTTTAAAAATTAGAAAACACTCAGTCTAGTTTGGGGGTATCTAAATAGGTTTTACCAAAAGAGGATACAAAGATTGTTGGACAAAATTAGGGATTTGGACCAGATTCGGCCTAAAGTAACTTCCAGCTTGAAACATTATGATCTTAAGAGCCTCCTGGCCTTCTCAATGAGATCATGGAAGTTAGGATGCCTGGGGTCCAGGTCTGACTTTGACCCCAACTCTATGACCAGGGTACATCTTTTGGACATTAGGCCTCGGAAATTTCCAAGGGCCCTTCTCTCTCTAACATTCTATGCTTCTGAGATCTCCATGACCTATCCACTCCCAGAACTGGGAGCGACAGGGAACATACCCCTTAGCTGGGCATGGAGAGCTCAGCCGTGATTTCTCTTCTCTTTCTGGTTCAAGGCTAATGTGACAATGACTAGATGATTTGCATAAACTACTTTGAGCTCCATAGGAAAGGGGAAAAAGCACTATGTAAAAGCATACCTATTATTGACAAAATAAAAATAGCAAAGCAAGCTTCTAAGGAGTCTCTAGAGAGTTTTCATATATTAATGGAAAAATGAAGTGTTATGTTAAAGACTAGAGGAACTGTTTCTAGGTTTTTCTTTTGTCCCTGTAATTGTTGTTCCTTTGAGTATTCATAGCAGTGAAATAAACCATCCCAGATATTTGTCCCTACACCGAGGATGTTGGGAGTGCAGATGACACAGGGCATAATGAGAAACCACAGATATGGAATCAACATTCAGTGGTGGCAGTGGTGGGGAGTCATTACAGATTTTGGAAATAAGACACACTCATGAAATTAGGAGAGCTATCTTTAGAAGACGTATTTCTATTCTAAGAAAGGCAAAACACAAAGAAATGGAGTTTACAATAGAGGTTGAAAGGGTTAAGAGCAAGAGGGAAAGAAATACTTTTTTTTCTCTCTCTCTTAATTATTATGTGGACTTGCTCGGCAAAGTGGATGCTCTTTCCAATCTAAAGTATGGAAAGTGACAGATGGATCAGCAATAACTGAGAAACAGTTGCACATATCTGGCCAGCATGGTTTTGATTGTGTGTTGGACAGTCAGCCAGCCACAGACTAGACCTATTATTTTAGGAGCCTGGAAGGGAGCTGTCCAATGTCATTGTGCTGAATGGAAGGTGCGATGAAAGGGACACACACGTACACACACACACTCACATAGTGGTACCATAGTGTGTGGTGGTACACAAGTGTGTGTATGTGTGTGTGTGTGTGTGTGTGTGTGTGTGTGTGAGAGAGAGAGAGAGAGAGAGAGAGAGAGAGAGAGAGAGAGAGAGAGAGAGAGAGAGAGAGAGATAGAGAGAGAGAGGCATTAATATCTATACTCAAACCTCTACTCTCATATAACCTGGGGCAAGTCCTTTTCATTCTTTGAGCCTTAGTTTCCTTGTCTGTAAGATGAGGAAGTTAAACTAGGATGTTTTCCAGCTCTATACCTTTAAGATGCTAAACTCTTCCTGACCCATTGATTGTTATCAGAAAACAAGTGGCATCTCCTTTCATTTAGGATGAGAGAGTGGATACCTACTTAGTTTATGAGACCCAGTGAAGTCCTATCACAAGAGGAATGGCTAAAGATAAAGTGGAAATATTTGTGTTTCAATAATAGATCAGCTTCGTGCATGATATTCTACGCTCTGCCTGTATTCACAAAGAAATTCACATGAAGGAAAATATTCTGGTAAGGTATTTGGTTATTGTTTGTGATCATGATTACAATGTCAGAAGTGTGGCAAAGTATGTGATAATGAAACCTTTAGGCTTTAATTGTATAGTTCTATCTTATCAAATGATCCTACTAACATTTCTGTCTCAATTCCTTTCTGAATCTGTTGTGTTTTTATATTGGGAGTGGGAAGGGAATATTATGACACCATAGGATTCCCTTTGAATACATTAGTATGCAAGAGGGGTAGCCCCTACCCCTCAGCCTCAAGTAAAGTCAGTAACAGGATGCTCTATGCCCTATTACCTTCATCAGCTGGAACATCTATTTGATTGAGTTACAGAATCAATCAAACAAAAGGGTAAACCAGGTGTGAACAACTCCTAGGCACCTTTATTGAATCAATCAGTCAATCAAAGGTATAAAGTAGGTATTAACTGAATGACAGTAGATAAGCCACATAGGAAATATCTTTTGGCTGGTAGAAGAGAATCAGTCACACCCTGTGGGGCTTAGATAAAAGAATAAGCTTCTTTAGAATTCTAGCATAAAAATAGCAGGTCAGCCTATTAGTGGTTCAGTTCCAACCAAAGTCCTAGGAGGGAATCACTTGTTGGGTAGGAGAGAAGAGAATCTCTCTCTCTGTCTCTGTCTCTGTCTCTGTCTCTGTCTCTCTGTCTCTGTCTGTCTCTCTGTCTCTCTCTCTCTCTTTTTCCCTTTTCTCCTACCTCAGAGGATAATTCTGTAAACTTCAAAATGCTAGAAGATTTGGACTTTCCAATAGTGTACTTGCAGTACCTCCAATCTGCTTTGGAATTCAAGGACAAATCAGACATGATGAGAAAAGGCAGCTTTAGGACTCTACAGGGATACTACTCCTTCCTTCCTTCCTTCCTTCCTTCCTTCCTTCCTTCCTTCCTTCCTTCCTTCCTTCCTTCCTTCCTTCCTTCCTTCCTTCCTTCCTGTTTCCTCAAACCTTAAACCCAGTGTACTCTGAAGTTCATAGGTTTGACAATAGGTCCCTGCCCAAGTTCCACTTAATGGCTGGTTTAGAGTGATTGTCAATAGTAACAGATTCCGTTTCCCTCCCAGTTTGATTTAGTTATTTTTCTTTCTTTTGCCCATTAAAAGGGGCATTCCCGGACAATTTCTTAAAGAGGCCTATTAGACCATCTCCACTCATTCTGATGAATATCTAGTCATTAGATCTAGATGGCTCAGGAGGAGAAAGTGAGGCTGGTGACCTTGCATGGCCCCCCCCTCACTCAAAACAAAGTCAAATGCAAGTCATGTCATCGTTTCTCTGATGTCATGGTCTTCTTCAAAAACGAAGGATGAACACAAGAACCCTTTAAGTCCAGCAGAGAATTGTCCACATCAAAGGTGAACTTCATGAAGATTCCACAAAAGGAGAAAAGGACTTTCAACAATCAGAAACTGTGAGTTAACTTTTTGCCACATGTAATGTCTCATCTTGATCCCATCTTCCTCTGGACTTGTGGGAGAGTGTATCCCAGACTTTTGGGGAGATGTTTTGGACTAAATGTTCTTTTACTAGACCATGATTAGTAAATACAGCTAATAAAATCTAATCAAATCTAGCTATCTGGTAATCAATGGGGGCACACTAGATGAGGGCTCCTAAATAACAATCTTAGAACTCTGAGGGGAGAATAGTCAGTTGCTCTCTGGGGGCTCAGTCCACCTGTGGGAGTGGGAGTAGGGAATTAGCCCTGGTGGGACTGTAACAATGTGTTTACTCTGAATTATCAGAGGTGAAGTCTGCAATATTCTTTGAGGCTCTGCATAGTAGGTTCTTGTAGTAGGTTCTTGAGGTTCTTGTAGTAGGGATGTTTCTTCCTCCCTTTCTATTACTAGTCCTCAACAAAACACCCATTCAGACAAGAAAGAGCTTTTACTAAAAATTATGCCACAGGCAACATTGTTCCTTTGTCACCTAAGCCTGGTAAATACTTGGATCAGCCTCTGCTCTAGAAACTTGTGGGTGAAAGAATGTTTTGGGTCACAGTTAGGAGTTTACTGAATTAAGCCCATTTCTTGAGATTCTCACTTAGAGAGACTATATCTTGAAGCAAACTAGATAAGGATGCCTGATCGTAAGTTTGCTGAACTTCTAATAGTTCATGCAGCTCTACCACAGGTCAGAATAAACTTCTCAAAACCTCTAACTAAGAAATCTGATGAACTACTTTCCCATTCTTTGCATCCATCTCAAATGTCTCCTGAAATGTCTTCTAGGAAGCCTTACTTTATCTGTCCCCCCAGGTTGTTAATGACCTTCAACTTCTGACCTCATATATGACTTTATTTTAGAATTTTCTATATACTTACTATGTAACATTGTGAATTATTATAATTTGTGTTTCTATTTTATCCCCTTACCTACCTATGAGCTTATTTAGGCCAGAGATTATAGTATCTATTTTTTTTTATATATTGTATTACATATGTGATATGTTATTCCTGCTGTAGATGCTTAACAAACATTGGTGCTATCTGTAGATGCAGGAGCTTGTGCGTTTTTGAAGGAACACTCCTAACCAACATTACCAGTTATTATTCAGGGATTTAAATTTCACATGTGTAATCGGCACACTGGCAAGGGCTTTGCTGGTGCCATCTGTCACCACCATAATTTTGGGAATTTCTTAGATGATATGCTCTGCGATTGTCTTCTATATGGAATTCATGATGAAGCTCTTTATTGGAGCCTCTGGACTGCATTAAATTTGTCATTTATGTTAGTCCATGATGATTGTACATCATGGAGATGAGAGGAAGGGCTTCTTATATCAATACTGCCCAGGACACATAGGCAGAGGACTCTTGCCCACAGTGTTGCTAAAATACATGGAGTTCGTGCTTCTTCCTAGCTTCAGGTCATCTTAGCAGCATCAACCCTTTCCTTAGCAATGGGGGTTTTCTCTGATATTACTCTATTATTATCATCTTTGTGATCTGACTTTAGGTGTTCTCAATTCAGATATTCAGAGAGCCAATGACAGGAATGACTATCACAGGATTTGCAACTGTATACATGAATGGAAAAGTAGAAAGCCTGCTTGGGAGTGAGGGAGACATGGGTTCAAGTGCCATCTCTGACACATACCAGCTGTGTGACTGAGCAAGTCACCTAACCTCTACGTGTCCTTACGTGCCACCAATCACAGGTCAGTATCGAAAGAGAAACTTACAAATGAGTTCTAGGATCAGGAATTTCAAATGGAAAGGGATGTGAGAGATCCTCTGCATCTAGTCCGTGCCTCTAATTTTATATTTATATAAATATTTATATCGGTTAAATATACATTTATTTATACAAATATAATATATATTAAATATATATTTACATAAATATAATTTAGATTTGAGCTAAGGTCCTCTAACGCCAAAACTAGGGTTCTTTCCACTGTATTAAATGACCTCTGCATGACCTTTATGGAGCCCAAGATGGAAATCACCTTGGGTTGGGTGGTATATCTCTAACTGGTATAAATATCTTCCTCAACATTTGTCCATGAGGCCTTGTGAATCCTTCAGAATGACCACGGTTATCCCATTCCAGTGATGCCAACAGAGGCCTCGCTTTGGGTTTGCAGGATGGCCATTTCGTGGAAGATTTTCTAGTACTTATTGTCAAGTGACAGCACAGAAGCTGGTTAGCAAAGAACTAAGTCATGGGAACTGAGGACTGGGGTTAGAGATATTTTGTTCCCTCAGAATGGTCTGACTAGAGAACATTTTCAAAGTATTTACAAGTGTTTGTGTCCTTTGGGAAATTAGAATTTTACAAGTATTTGGGGAAGGAAAGGGTTGACATGATATCTGTGACTTTTTGCCACTCAGGAAAGGTCTGACTGAAGAAAGAGCTCAATGTTGAAAGAACCTAAGGGGAACCCAGAGTTAGTGTGGGGCTCTAGTCCTTAAACCTGGATGAAGTGAGAATGCACCTCTTTCCTTCCTTCATTCAAAAAGCATGTGTCAGATGCTTGTTGGCAGCTAGGTGGTGCAGTAGATAGAGCACCAGTGAAGTAGTCAGGAAGACCTGAGTTCAAATCTCACCTCAGACACTTGACACTCACTAGCTGTGTGACCTTGGGCAAGTCACTTAACCCCAATTGCCTCATCCTGGGTCATCTCCAGTCATCCTGATGAGTGTCTGGTCACTGGATTCAGATGGC
Source organism: Notamacropus eugenii (assembly GCF_028372415.1). NCBI lineage: Eukaryota > Metazoa > Chordata > Mammalia > Diprotodontia > Macropodidae > Notamacropus > Notamacropus eugenii. Next base: position 36,097,980 of record NC_092874.1, on the reverse strand, counting down.
TCTGGAGGGGAAGTGAGGCTGGTGACCTGCACAGCCCTCCCTCACTCAAAACAAAGTCAAGTGCAAGTCATACATGGTCTTCTTCAGCAATGAAAGATGAACACACACATTATGTACCAAGAACTGTGCTAAGTGCTTTACAATTTTTATCTCATTCAGTTCTCACAACAACCCTGGGAGGTAGGTGCTATTATTAGCCCCATTTTAGGGAAGAGGAAGCTGAGACAAACAGAGGTTAAGTGACTTGCCCAAGGTCCTATAGTTAGTCACTGTCTGTAAGCAGGCACTTAATGAATGTTACTTGATTTCAACTGAATGGAACTCTGTGAATCTGTGAATGTTTTGGGGTCCCTGGAGACAGCATAATTATGTTACCCCCTTTCAGGCCCCTAGTGCTTTGAAGCTTCCCAGTTGCTATAGTTAGAGGCTGCAATGTTCTTCTAAGACAGGGCTTGGAGCAGTAGAGTTTCTGCAGTGATAAAGTCTAGCCATGTTTGAAGGACTGCTCCTTCCTTGTCTGCTTCAGACACATGACATAACAGAACCATGATGCAGGCCCCCCTGAATGCCATCCCAAATGGCTGAGGTCTTATTTGAATGCCAAGAGAACAAACATTTATGTTTTGCACCTAAAAAAGGATTGCACGTCTTGATAAGTCTGTCAAATCAAAAAGGCCATTAAGAATAACCTGAAAATGTTTGTCTTTCTACTTGTCCATCAACACCCTTTTCTGTAAGTGTTTTCAGAGGTGCTGAGTTTCAAATATGATGTCAAGATCAGTCAAAATAATCTGTGTAGTCTAGACTCTGCTTAGTTGTTGGTAGGTTTTTTTTTATCCTTTCCACCCCCCCAGTTAACCCAAGTGAATCTGCCAACATCCCAAAAACCCACCCTGAAAATCATCCAGAGTTTTTGTTCTTGTAGGAAGAAATAAAGCTGACGATGTTTCATTGTTAGAGAGATGAAGGCCAAGAGAGATAATAGGCCAATGTTACAGGTATCATTTCGACACTGCTTGTGCCTCTATAAAGTTGAGAAGGCAAGTCTCTGATAGTTTCCTAGGATTGATGAGTATAAGCAGGTAACCCCTGCTGGAAGTTTGGGATTGAAATCTGGAAGTCAGGCTGGGCATGGTGGCCCACACCTGCAGTCTCAGCTTTCATGGAAGCTGAGGCAGGTAGATCTCTTGAGTTTAGGAGTTATGGGCTACAATGGGCTAAAGGTATCTGAACCAAGTCTGGCATAAAGATGGTGAGCTCCTCAGGGTGGGAGGAGATCAGGTAGCTTAAAGAAGAGCGAATCAAGTGAGATCAGAAATGAAACATGCTCCCATGCTTCTCAGAGTGGGCCTGTAAGCAGCCCCTATATTTCCAACTCAATCAATGTGGAAAGACTCAGTTTTTTAAAAAAAGAAAAAGCGAAGAAACTTGTAAGTTGAGATGATAGATTTATACACATTGAAAACATACATTGTTAACCATGTCAATTTTGCATGTCAATTTGGAGAGATGCAAGTGCTAAGGGAGAATGCTTCTGCTTTTATACCATCAACTCCCAAGATCTCTGAGTCTCTTAAGCATTCTTCTTAATTCTCTCTGACCTTAGTGGCTCCCTCTGCCTCACGGGCCCCTTATAACTCGGCATCTGTGAAGACAACATAGCTTAGGGATAAAGTAACCTCTGCAAAGCTTACCTACTCCCCTTTTTCTGGGTTCAATTTTCTGATTGCATTATACCTTTCAAATGGTTCCTTCTGGAACTAGCCCCTCTACCACTGTCCAAAACCAAGATAGTTTCTGTGTTACAGACACTTAGAGAATAGTAGACCAGTCACAAGGTTACAACTCAAACCCAAACTCTAGCTAAGCCAACAGATCTAGAAAGTAGACAGAAAACTCTAGATAATGTTAAATCTTAAATACCAGGTAATGAATTGCATGAATGGGATCATGAATTAGCACTTTAAAAGATGGGCACTTTACAGCTCTTCAGATATGGGGGGGGGGGTAACATCTCAGTAGTCTTTGTGGCTAAGGGAAAGAAGAGCTGGCTCACTTGGTATTCAGTCTCCACTTAGGACTCCATTCTGACCTCAGCATAGCATTTCCCAGGTGAGAAAAGAAAGTTCCTCGTACCCCAGCCCCCACCTACACCCCCCAGTCCTTCCAGAAAAAGAGCTTTTTGTTGTGAGATCTGACAATTTTACAAGTTCCCCGTTTTGGAGTCATTGATGCTGGGTCCTGAGGGCATGCTTTGGCTAGCCTAGCTGAATAGATGAAGTATGGCTCCCTTATTAACTCGTCAAAGTACGATACAGCTGCATCATTTGCTCACCCATTTGCTTAACTTAAATAAAGGTTGGTGGTTAGGCTTCTGTTGCATTGTGCTCTCCTGCTAATTATCAGTGTATTTGTTTTAGAGACAATTAGCCACCTGGTTCATTCCCCCATTGAAGTCAGGTCATCATGAGTTACATCTGCTTTCAGAACTCTTCAAGTCCAAGACATAATAAAAAGATGATGGCTATGATTATAAAAATCGTGCGGGCTTGGACGTAAATCGTGGAGAATATTGAATTCCCAAAGAGGATTGGGTTACATCTCTCTTGCTGTGCCTTTGCCCAGCATGTCACGGAAGATGGATGGGACCCGAAAACTGCTCTGCAGAGCCAGAAGGTCCTTTCGCCTGCAAACAGGAAGAGTATTTGCAAAGGTAGACTGATAATGGCAAGGCAAAGTTGAGACATGATTTCTCCCCAGGGCGCTCTGCTGATACAACAAAAAAGCGACAAGTAAGCACGTCTCCGTACTTGCAGAATTTGCATAAAACTCAAGTTGTTTAGACCTGTGGGTGTTTCCTCTGGTTAAAAATGTGCCCTATAGTGTGACATAATATTATGCAGGATACACGTTTACTTTTACAATCCCGTATGTTCTGCCCAAACTTGGCTGTTGGAACTCAGTTTTCATTGTACAAGGACTTTGCCGACTTGTATGATGAACAAGGTGGCTCATGTAGATTCCAGGCTTGGTGAGTTGTTGATGAATGACACTGGGGTCTCTTAACTGGCCTCCCTACCTTTAGTCCCCTCTCTAATAGCTCCTTTGCACAGTGAACAAAAAAAATCTTCTGAAGGCACAATTCTGATCTGCTCCTCTCCTGCTCAAGTATCTTTGAAGATTCTCTATTGCCTTCAAGGGAAAAAAAATATACACTCCTCAATCTGACACTTTTGAAGACTTTCCATGATCTCACTCAGACCTATCTTTCCAACCTTTTTCACATACTACATTATGTAAACTAGAACACTGCCTTCCAGCCTGACCCAATTTCTTGCTGTTTCCCATCCTCAAGAGTCCATCTTCCATCACTGAGTCATTTATTCGTGTCCTACATGCCCAGGATTCAGTTGTCTTTATCACCAGTTCCATTCTCTTCCTTCAAGGCTCAACTCTGGTGACCCTTCCAGTCTTCCTTATCTTAAAAGCAAAGTGTTGATAGCTTTTTTGTATTACGAGTTAGTCAGTCAACAAGCATTTATTAAGCACCTACCACATGCTTGCTGTGATACAAAGAAAGACAAAACTCAAATTGCTCCTACCCTCAAGGAGCTCACTGTGTCATGGTGGAGGGGGAGGGGGGGAAACGACAACCGGCAAACAACTATACATCACTTTCACTTCCAAATATTCTTTATATTCTGGACTTTTGCCCTTCAAAAGAACATGCCAACAGATATCTTAATAACTCAAGGAGAGAATTCAATATTACACTGTGAATCTCCATTTCATACCTTCTGCTTTGTACAAGTATCTCCATACTCCTCTATACTTTTCAGACTTCTTTCTCTTACCACACTTTTGTTCAGGTACCTTTTCCCTCCAAACCCTTTGTCTTCCCCTGTTGGAATAAAAGCCCTTCAAATTCAGAGAAGGTCTTTCTCCCTCATTTGTATTCTCAACACTTAGCACAATGCATGGCACATAAGAAATACTTAATAAAAACTTGTTGACTTGACAGCATGGTGGCATTCTGTTACATTTGTGTACTATAAACCACTCCCTCGTTGATGGGAGTATAAAAGAGTAGGTCCTTAATGTTTGTTGAATTTGGATGCTTGTGGGATCTTGATTCTAAGGATGGCTGGTTACATTCCAAGTAGCTGTACTGGACCATCCATATGTAAATTAGATCTTCGTTGCTCCTGGTGGAATGCTGTGAGTCCAATCTAGACAGAAGGTCAATGGATCCCACAGAATATTTTCAGGGTCAGGGCTAAATGAATGTTAAAACAATAATAGGAAGCTGAATTCATTTAGGCAGCTCAGCACTCAAGACTGAAGGCTGAGTCAGATGCAGCTGGGGAGTAGGTCAAGCACTCATATGGGAGGAAATGAGGCATCTTTAGAATGGCATCAGTGATTACAACCCAGCTGGGTATACTGCAACCAAATCTTTGATGAGTCAGAGGACCTGAATTCAAATCCTCTCCCTGTTTCTAGTTACCTTGTGACCTGCCACTTCATCCTCTCTGAGTCTCATTTTCCTTATCAGTAAAATGAGGGGCTTGAACTCAATGGCCTCTAAGGATCTCCTCCGTCCTTTGATCCTTTGCGCTGTTGCATAGATGTTGAGCATAAAAATACAGCATTCAAACTTTAAATTGGAAGTCAACCATTTGTTCAATATACATTTATTAAGAAACCACTGTGTGCCAGGCACTATGCTCGGTACTAGGGATACAAAGAAAGGGAAAAGATTGTCCCTGTCCTTAAGGAGGTCACAATCTAATGGGGGAGACAACATGAAAACATCTATGTACACAGAACATATAAACAGTACAAATGTACATTTTCAGAAGGAAGGGATGAATAGTGGGTGTGATTAGGAAAAGACTTCCTTTAGAAGGTAGAATAGGAACTAAGTCTTGAAAGAAGCCGGAGAAACCAGGATCCTAAGTTCTTGAGATGGGGGTACAACTTCCTCACATTACTGTTGGAGAAACAAGCCCAAAGGGGTTCACTGGTCCACATACTGGTTCATTTTGTACAGTTGTAATGTTTTTAATTAGGGTTCCTTTGTGGGTGGAAAAGTAAATTATTTGTGGGAAATCTTCTAATTTCTAGATCATTTTTGGAAATTCTTGTGATTTCTAAGGAGTATATAAAGGATTTCAATTTGATCAGCACTTATTAAATGCCTACTTTGTATAAAGCTTTGTATTTACTGCTAGGGATGCAAAGGCAAAGATGAAGTCCTCCCTGTTTTCAAGGAGGTTCTGTTGTCTTGGAGAAGGCAGACAACATGTGCTTGAATAACTATAACGCATATGTGAAGTATTTTCAAGAGGGAGAGACCTCTAATAGCTGAGGGTTATGGTACCTAAAATGTGTTTTAAAGGAAGCTGAGGATTTCAGTAAGTTACAGATGAGGAAAGAATGTGTTCTGTATGCAAGGAGGCTACACAGAGTCACAGAGGCGGGATGTTGTATTTAGGGAACAAGTAGCTAGCAAGGTGGTTGTATTGAGATGGAAAGTGAAGGCAACAGAGGGTAATTTGATATAATTTATTTATTTTCAGTTTTCAACATTCACTTCCCCAAGATTTTGAATTCTGAATTTTCTCCCTATCTCTCCCTTCTCCCACTCCAGGACAGTGTGCCTCCCAACCACCTTTTTCCTCAGTCTGCCTTCCCTTCTATCAACCCTGCTTCTTCCACTCCCCTTCCATCTATTTTCCTGTAGGGCAAGATGGATTTCTATGCCCTGTACAACTTATTTCCCAGTTGCATGCGAAAACAATTTTTAACATTCATTTTTTAAAGCTTTGAGTTCCACATTCTCTCCCTTCCTCCTTCCCTACCCTCACTGAGAAAGCAACAATCCAATATAGGTCATACATGTGTAGCTACAGAGGGTAATTAGTAAAAAAGAAAGAAAGACTGGAAAGATAAGTTGGAGGCAGATTGAGATGGGCTTTAAATGCCAGACTCAGGAGTCTGTGTTATCCTGGAGAAAACAGAGAGCCATTAATGATTTTTATAAAAAATTTATTTATTTAACTTTTAACATTCATTTTCACAAAATTTTGGGTTCCAAATTTTCTCCCCATTTCTCCCTTCCCCCCTCCCCCAAACGCCGAGCATTGTAATTGCCCTTATCACCAATCTGCCCTCTCTTCTAACATCCCTCCCTTCCCTTGTCCCCATCTTCTCTTTTGTCCTGTAGGGCCAGATAACTTTCTGTACCCCATTACCTGTATTTCTTATTTCCTAGTAGCAAGAACAGTACTCAATAGTTGTTCCTAAAACTTTGAGTTCCAACTTCTCTTCATCCCTCCCTCCCCACCCATTCCCTTTGAGAAGGTAAGCAATTCAACATAGGCCATATCTGTGTAGTTTTGCAAATGACTTCCACAATAGTTGTGTTGTGTAAGACTAACTATATTTCCCTCCATCCTATCCTGCCCCCCATTGCTTCTGTCCTATCCCTCCCCAAGAGTGTTGACCTCAAATTGCTCCCTCCTCCCATTGCCTTCCCTTCCACCATCCCCCCCACCCTGCTTATCCCCTTCTCTCCCACTTTCCTGTATTGTAGGATAGGTTTTCATACCAAAGTGAGTGTGCATTTTATTCCTTCCTTTAGTGGAATGTGATGAGAGTAAACTTCATGTTTTTCTCTCACCTCCCCTCTTTTTCCCTCCACTAAAAAGTCTTTTGCTTGCCTCTTTTATGAGAGATAATTTGCCCCATTCCATTTCTCCCTTTCTCCTCCCAATATATTTCTCTCTCACTGCTTGATTTCATTTTTTAAAGATATGATCCCATCCTCTTCAATTCACTCTATGCGTTCTGTCTCTATGTGTGTGTGAGTGTGCATGTGCATGTGTGTGTGTGTAATCCCACCCAGTACCCAGATACTGAAAAGTTTCAAGAGTTACAAATACTGTCTTTCCATGTAGGAATGTAAACAGTTCAACTTTACTAAGTCCCTTATGACTTCTCTTTACTGTTTACCTTTTCATTCTTCTCTTCATTCTTGTGTTTGAAGGTCAAATTTTCTTTTCAGCTCTGGTCTTTTCATCAAGAATGCTTGAAAGTCCTCTATTTCATTGAAAGACCAATTTTTCCCCTGAAGTACTATACTCAGTTTTGCTGGGTAGGTGATTCTTGGTTTTAGTCCTAGTTCCTTTGACTTCTGGAATATCCTATTCCCTGCCCTTCTATCCCTTAATGTAGAAGCTGCTAGATCTTGTGTTATCCTGATTGTATTTCCACAATACTTGAATTGTTTCTTTGTAGCTGCTTGCAATATTTTCTCCTTGACCTGGGAACTCTGGGAATTTGGCCACAACGTTCCTAGGAATTTCTCTTTTTGGATCTCTTTCTGGTGGTGATCGATGGATTTTTTCAATATTTATTTTGCCCTCTCGTTCTAGAATATCAGGGCAGTTTTCCTTGATAGTTTCATGAAAGGTGATGTGTAGGCTCTTTTTTTGATCATGGCTTTCAGGTAGTCCCATAATTTTTAAGTTGTCTCTCCTGGATCTATTTTCCAGGTCAGTTGTTTTTCCCATGAGATATTTCACATTATCTTCCATTTTTTCATTCTTTTGGTTTTGTTTTGTGATTTCTTGGTTTCTCATAAAGTTATTAGTCTCCATCTGTTCCATTCTAATTTTGAAAGAACCATTTTCTTCAGTGAGCTTTTGGACCTCCTTTTCCATTTGGCTAATTCTGCTTTTTAAAGCATTCTTCTCCTCATTGGCTTTTTGAACCTCTTTTGCCAATTGAGTTAGCTTATTTTTCAAGGTGTTATTTTCTTCAGGATTTTTTTGGGTCTCCTTTAGCAAGGTGTTGACCTGCTTTTCATGCTTTTCTTGCATCTCTCTCATTTCTCTTCCCAGTTTTTCCTCCACCTCTCTAACTTGATTTTCAAAATCCTTTTTGAGTTCTTCCATGGCTTGAGCCCATTGAATATTTATTTTTGATGTTTGGGATACAGAAGTCTTGACTTTTATGTCTTTCCCTGATGGTAAGCATTGTTCTTCCTTATCTGAAAGGATGGGAGGAGATATCTGTTCACCAAGAAAGTAGCCTTCTATGGTCTTACTTTTTTTCCCTTTTTTGGGCATTTTCCCAACCAGTTACTTGACTTTTGGGTCCTTTGTCAAGAGTAGGGTATACTCTGGGAATCTGTAAGATCTCAGTTCCTCCAAAGTCGCACAATCAAGCATGTATACTGGTCTGGATGCAGAGAGGGATTTTTGTGCACATAATTTTTGCAGATACCTCTCCACAACCACTTGGCCTCCAGTTCCCAAGGCAGCACTGGGGGCTGATTTTCAGATAAGCTGGATGGTCAGGGTTGCCATTCAGGGTGAGACAAAGACCAGCTCTCCCAGGGCCTCCACCCAGGGTTGAGGTAAGACTCAGCTTTTCAATGCTCCCAGGGGTTTTTACGCTCCAACAATGGAGCTTCCCATATGAACTGCTGTACACCCTCTGTGGCTGCTGCCTGCTGCTGGAGCTATGGGAAAGCCCTTCTCCCTTCCTGGCCTGCTGATTAAACCCCGTCACTGACCTTTGGTGTTGAGATTCCACCCCTGAGGTGTCCTCCTCCCAGAGTCTCATTGAGCCACGCTGCTCGGCTAAGGCTGGGCTGGGCTCCACGCTCCACTCCGTGTCCAGTGAAACTGACGTTTCTGTGGACCTTTCAGGTCACCGTGGGCTGGAAATCTCCTCCACTCTGTTGTTCTCCACTTCTGCTGCTCCAAAATTTGTTGAGAGTCCCTCTCTACAGTTATTTTATGGGCTGTGGGGAGGACCCTGTGTAAGTGTGTCTTTCTAGTCTGCCATCTTGGCTCCACCCCTCGCCATTAATGATTTTTGAGTGTGTGTGTGAGAATGACATGGTCATATATAAGTTTTAGGAATATCACTTTGGCAGCTGTGTGGAGGATGAGTTGGAGAGGGGAGAAACTAGAGACAAGAAGGCCAAGTAGGTGGTGGTTGAAATAATTTAGATTCCAGGTGATAAGGGCCTGAATCAGGCCAGAAGCTGGGTGGAGGTATGGAGAGCCAATGAAATAATTGTGAAGCATTTAGCACAGTGCATGGCATAGAATAAGACCTATATAAAGATTAGTTAGGTTAGTGAGGATGATGATAAATATGAGAGATTCTGGGGAGGTGGAATTGTTAAGATTTGGCAACTGACTGATCATGGGAGTTGAAGGAGTCGGAATGGGCAAGGATAACTCTGAGGTTTTGAACCTGAGTGACTGAAAAGATGGTGGAGGCATCAACAGAAATGAGGAAATGAGGAGGGAGGAGGGTTATAAAACAGGGTAATCAAAGGAGTTTCATTTTGGACATGCTGAGTTCAGTGGGGATACATTAAAAGAACAAATGCAGATTTTCAAAGTGTTGGCAACAAGTCAAGCCTTCAACATGCCTGGAAGAGGAGGGAAAGGGTTGACATTAGGTGGAATTTCTTCTCTCTGTTTGTATAGCTTGGCTGTCCACACCGTCTAAATTCCCAGGGTTATGGCCTGCTCTTCATTCTGCATGAAATAAACCTGGCCTCAGGTGTTTCCTACCCTAGGTCTCTTTTCAATGCTGTTGACAAGTGGCCAGTTTTTATTTTTTTTTTAAATAGAGGTGTTACAGAACCACAGACCATGACTGGAAATGATAAGAAATAATTCCACTAATTGAGATGAGAAAGTAGACCTTCAACTTTTGATCACCTGCATGCAATCCATTAGACTGAAGATATATTTGGGAGAACAAAGGGAGAGAGAGGGAGGGCAATTGGATGGGATTGGCCTAATTTACTAATGCATGAATAAGTCATTCAGCTTGATTGTACATCACCACAGGTGCCACATGATTCCCACTCCTGGAAAACAGTTGCTAGTTACCTAATAATGCTGGACTACGTGAAACATAAATAAGATTCAGGGAGCATAAAGGGTAGGGCATCTCAGAGGTTAGTGCTTTGCTCACATACAACCCACCTCAAGACAAGCATTTTAAAAAATAAAGCTGGGGGTGGACCCACGTTGAGGGGCTGGGACCCAAACTACATGAAAATGCATTTCCGTTGTCTGGGCCTATTTTTGAATGACTGGCTTTCTACAGACTCATCGCAGGGCTGCCACAAACTTAATCCTGTTTAGCAATTATAATTTACTTCAGTTGGCTCCACTCGTTAGACAGTTTAAACTTAGATTTAAAGAATAATATCCACTTTGTTGCCCTACATAAACTTTGGGGGAAAGAACACATACTTAAAATGGCATTCTTGGCACAGAACAACTCAAGCTGGAGACAAAAGCTTACTGTACTGTTAATATACATTTTTAAAAGGAGTTTTTTTTTTTTTTTAATGGGAACATCAAAGATCAGCCTATTCTTAGCTAGGGGTGAGGTCTCGGGGGAAGGACTCGTAATAAAAGGCAGTTATAGAAAGGATGTATATTGTTTATTCGGACCTGAAGAAAAAAATACTTTTTAAAGACATATTAAGGAAAGAAATAAACAAAAGAAACCCCAGGAGTTTTGAACCTGTTATGTAGCTAAGACCAAAGCTGTTTCACTCATGGAAGCCTGATAGTACATGAAAGAAGGGGAGAAATTAGTGGCGTCCCCGCAACCTGAGGCATTCAGCAGAAGAATACGTACTTTGAGAAGGCTGTTTCTCAGGTGGCCTAGTGGGTGTAGTGTGTGATTACAGGGTCTGTGTTGTGACACAGCTCCTTTGCTGTGTGGTGTTTTTTAGCCCTCCTTCTTCAAGAGTATCGGCTTACGCCTTGCTAGCCTCATCTCTTAGAGTTATAATTAAAGAACTTTGAGAGGGCTGATAATGGGCGGTAGAGGCATTAGGAGGGAATGAAAGTGGTATGAACTTGAAGGAAGGCTGCCAAACTTAGGAATCTATTATCTTTGGGCTGTTGTCTCCTTTCTCCCAACCCTACCCCCTCCTCATCCTTCTTCCCTTCAAACACTCTCAAAATGGCACAATCAAAATGGTACTCTGTGACAAAAGAAAGATGGTTTTAAAAAGTGATTCTGTTGTATTTGGTGCTGTGGGATAAGGCACAGGACCTCAGGAAGATCCAGGTTTGAATCCCGCCTCAGGCTTTGACTGGCTGTATGACCCAGGGCAAGTCACTTAACATCTCAGTGCCTCAGTTTCCTCATCTGTAAAATGAGGAGGGCTGGGCTAGATAGCTTTGAAGGTACCTTCTTAAAGGGAAATTTCTGACTGTAAATCTATTATTCTGTTATTTTATAAAGTGAATCTAAGCAAAGTACTTTATATTTCAATGGTTCAAAGATTTCCCCTTTTTCACCCCAGTTGGGTATTTCATCCTTTGATGCTTGTAGAAACCTCCCTTCAATTTGCTCAGTCATGAGCCTCCCCACGTTGAACCAGGATTGTCCTTAGATGATAGTCACCCATTTTATTTCAGAGTCCTTTCATAAAAGCCTTTCAAGATCTGTGGGACCCACCTGGGTCCCTCCTCTGCTAAATAAGAGCCCATAAAAACCCCCCTCTATGCTACGATAAGGCATGGACTTGACATGGCTTGTCTAGCTACATACATATTAATGCTGCATGGGTAATCCCTCAAGAAAAGAGACCAAAGGGAGAGCTGCATGAAATCTACTGCAAGGAGAAGAGAAAACTCCAGAAGTCAACATTTCAGAATAGAAAAGGGAAAAAAAGAGAGATGTCATTATTAACCTGTTACATCTTAGTCATTTAGGGATTTGGTGATTTCTTTTCATTGGTACAAATGTCTGCCTTTTCTGCTGTCTCAAGTTAGTCTTCACACTTGAGCGAGTCTATTACGATTGGGCCCATCTTTCTTGGGTTTCATGGCTGGCATCTCCTCGAATGTATATAACTAGCTATCCATAAACTCATTTTGAGAATTCCTCTGTAAAATGGGCATTATACTAGCATGCACTTCATGGGTTTGTGGTAAAGCTCAAATGAGATAACATATATAAAACACTTCATAAACCTTAAAGTTATCTATAAGTGCTAACTGTTATTGTTATTTTCACTTCATATGGCTATAGGGCAGCTAGGTGGTGCAGTGGATAGAGCACCAGGGCAGGAGTCAGGAGGACCTAAGTTCAAATCTCACTGCAGACACTTGACACTCACTAGCTGTGTGACCTTGGGCAAGTCACTTAACTCCAATTGCCTCATCCTGGCTCATCTGCAGTCATCCTGATGAATATCAGGTCACTGGATTCAGATGGCTCTGGAGGGGAAGTGAGGCTGATGACCTACACAGCCCTCCCTCACTCAAAACAAAGTCAAATGCAAGTCATGTCATTATGTCTCTGATGGCATGGTCTTCTTTGGCAACGAAGGACAAGCACACACTCATTCACATGGCTATCAACCAGTGGCAAAGACTGATTTTAAGATTAAAGAGACTTTTTCCCCTCTTCTTGTTTGAAAATATTCAACTAGGGTCATTCTTCTTTTGGAAACCAATCAAGAATATTTATCTCATAAAAGAACAATACAACATTCACAATATGAAACTGAAAAAGCCTTAATATTATTCCAGTATTTATCACCATTACCAAATGAATATCCTTATGGTCCCTTTAGCATGTGGTGCTGTAGTAGTTACTAGATGCTGTGATGGAATGTTATCTCATAGCCTTTCCTTTCTTAAGATGGGGCCATATTACCAATACTTCAATACACTGAGGACTCCAGATTTTATCAGAGGGAGATTTCTTGCCACATGCCTATTGTAACCCATGTAGCAGTCTTGGAGAGTTGCCTCTCTAAAGGAGATTAAATCCCTTGTTTGTGGTCAGATTTTCAGTCAGCTCTAGGATTTGAACCTAGGTCTTCCTGGCCCCAAGGTCAGCGGTAGCAGTATGCCTCGCTGTCTCTCTCTAATGGTTGGATAGATATATAAAAATAGATTCTAATCTTGGATAATTAGCTGTAGTCATTCTGGTAATTCAGAACAACCCCATAATTACTTAGATAGTGGAATTCTTTTTTTCCCATGAATTATATAGGTCGGGTGGCTACACTACCTACAGACAGTGGATTATAGCACAGTCTTCTACTTTGTTTTCACAATAGACAGGCAAAGTGAAATTGAGGAACGATCCAATGAATTTTGGCTGTGAATTCAATTAATCATTTATTCATTAATTCATTTACTTACTTGTTTGCTTTATTTTATTCATGCATTACTTATTTGTTGGTTTATTCATTTATTTATTCACTTACTCATTTACCTATTTATCTATCTATCATAATATATTCATTAGATTCTAGGTCTCCCTATCTTCTCCTGACTAGAAGCACAGCGGCTACCCATAGACCCTTTCCATTCATTGTTTGGCGTGGCCTTCTCTATTTCTGACCTGGGCCAATTTTCCTACCAGTTTGTTGATAAAGCATGTTTTATCATGGATCCTCTGAAATTGTGGTTGACCATGACATTGATCAGAGTTCTTCAGTCTTTTCAAAGTTTCTTTTCTTGTTACTCTGTAAATTCTTTTCCTGTTCTTCATTTCACTCTGCATAAGTTCACGCAAATCTTATCAGGTTTTTCTGAAACCATCCCTTTCCTCATTTCTTATAGCAGCATAGTGGTTCATTACATTCACATACTATAATTCCCCAGATGATGGACACCTTCTTAGTTTCCAGTTCTTTGCCACCACAGAAAGGGAAGCTATAAATACTTTTTGCTCCTATGGGTCCCTTTCCTCTCTCTTTGATCTCTTTTGAAGTATAAGCCTTCTAATGGCATGCTGTGTCAAAGGGCATGTATACTTTAGTAACTTTTGGGGCATAGTTCCATTTTTCCTCCAGAATGGCTGAATCAATTCACAACTCCACCAGTAATAAGTCTGCTTACCCACAGTCCTTCCAACATTCACCATTCGCCATTTGCCATTTATTGATCAACTTTACTAAACCAATGAGTATGAGGTGAACCTCTGAGTTGCTTTAATTTCCATACCACTAATTATTAGTGATTTGGAACATTTAAAACAACATGACTATTGATAACTTGTATTTCTTCCTTTCTCATGTAATGTTAAAAAAAGCTCAGGAAAAGACTTTTAGCACACTGGGTAGATCCCCTATTATAAATGGTGAGAGGGTGTGGACAAGAATCACACAGGATGAGGTAAGGATGGCTGGCTTGCAGTCCTGTCACAGTCCTACTTGAGGAACTACCCACTCGGATGAGATCATGGAATCACTGAAGTGCTGAACTTTTTAAGCTGACCATCTATAAGGAGAGGTCTTATAGAGCAAACAACTGATAATAAGTTCAAGGTAAAGGATGAAGACATTCATTTTATTTGAGTTTAGATTCCTGTTGACTTGGGCATTTACACCCAAATATAAAATGAATGGGAAGAAACAATGGCTCTCAAACACATTGGGTGAGATTCTTCTGGGGTAAATAGGGGTGTCAAGGAGGCCAGGGAAAATGCTAGCAGGACACAAAAGATGGCAGACCGTTTTCTGTTCTACAAGGAATACAGCAGCATGTGGAAAATCACTTTCTTTTATCATTCAGAGTTATCCTGGAGAATAGACAGCAAAATCACTTCCAAGTCAAGTGCTTATTGATGTTTTTGCTTATAAAAAATATCAAAGCCACTTAACTGCTTCTGTATTGTGTAGGTTCTTCAGGATGAGTGGGTAGCTATGTTAGTCAGCAGAAAAGCTAAGTAAGCTAAATGGTAGAGCTACGGAGAGCGTTTGGAGGAGAAGCAATCTAAGTTGTCATCCTAGCCCCCCGGATTCTTTGCTTTGCCAAAACCGACTGAGGCAGTGCTCCCATGACCAAATACAAAGCTAGTTTCATCAGCTTTCCTTGAGCAATATAAAATATAGCTAAACTAAATGCATAGGAAATGATAAAAGTTTAATAAAAAAAAAAATCTTTAGTTACTACTAACCCAATTAACTTGAACCAAATCATAGCTTTCTCTTTTGAAATGAGTGAAATGGCAAAAGCTGATATTCTTTGTGAAACCCCCAAAATTTCCAGATCTGTGTGTAAGTATCTCTGCTAAAATTCTCCTTCATTTCTTTGTTATTATGAGGAGGAGATCCAGAATTCTTGAAGGTGATGCCAAAAGAGTTTAAACTTTGGTCCATCCAACAATGCTGGGAAGGCTGTGGGAACAGGGGTGGAGAGGGAATGTGTGTCTCTCATTCAAGGACCCAGTCTGATCAGGTTTGGAGGGACTCATCACCAGGTTGGTCACAAGATGGTAGATTTTTTGTCACATTTTTAACTCATGCTGATAGGAGTTGTGATTGTTAGGGAATGATGATCCCAGTGGAATCATTGATCCTTGAATTATTCAAGTCATTATTAGTCTAAGGTTAGGGTCTCTCCTATGACAAGGCCTTCAACCTTTCTGCTGGAAAGAACTCCTTCTTGTGTTCATTTCCCTAAGTCTTGAGATTATAGTTATAACAGGTGTAGTGGGATGGGTTTGAGGAGTTTGAGGAAGGAATGCAGGTAGAAGATATGAGCTGAGTGCAGGTTGACCACGTAGCCTTGAATTAACCATGTTTCCATAGGTCCCAGTCAAGAAAGAGACAAGGGAACTCCAAGAATCCCAAGAAAACATACAGAATAGCAAGATGACATGGGAGAAATGGCACTGGACTTGAGTCAGAAGGCCTGAGTTCAAATCTGTTCTCTGCCTCTTTCTTCTTTACTATACAATCAAATCACCTCATTGGGACTCAGTTCCCTCATCTGTGAAATGAGAATATTGACATCTCTCATCCTGAAAACTGTCAAGGATAACAAGAAATTGGAAAGAGTTAATTGGAATAGTTAATGTTGGGCAGACAATGGGAAGAAAGTCATAATACAGCGTTGGGAGAGCTATGAGTTGTTCCAAATATTTTGGATATCCTTTAGGAACTATGTAAAAAAAGTGATTATTATTAATATTTATGTAGGACATTAAGGTTTTCAAATCACTCTTTAACTATATCGCTTGCTTTTCATAGTAATACTCTGAGAGAGGTGCTACTATTCTCTCCATTTTGCAGATATAGAAGGAAGGAATGAAACAAGTATTTATTTAATGTCTGCTATGTTCTAGGTACTGTGTCAATCCTCATAGCAACTCCAGGAGGTAAGTGCTATTATATTCCTGTTTTACAGTTGAAGAAACTGAGTCAGAGAAAGGTTAAATATTTTGCTCAGGGTCACACAGCTGGTAAGTGTCTGAGGTTGGATTTGAACTCATTTCTTTCTGTCTCCAGGCTCAGAGCTTTACCTACTGTATGTCCTGGCTCCCTCTGCTGGAGGGAACGATAAATCTAAGGAATTCAGCAAAACATAAGAATTGTACGAACTGTTGCAAAGAGAAATAAGTAGAATCTTAAAAATAATATAGACAATGGTGAAAATGAAAGTAAATGAGAATATCTCTAAAAGGAAGGCATACTCTGGGTGAAGCAAAAACTAGTGATAGTCCCAGAGAATAGATAATGAAACAGCTCCCTTCTCACCGCAGGAAGGTGGGAATTACCAGGGCAGAATGTTGTATATGTTGGCAGAGGCAGTCACTGTATTAGGTGGTTCTGCTTGTTTTTCTTTGTTACAAGGAAAAGCCCAGTCTGAAGGAGGCAGGGTAAGATAGGGGTTTTCCCACTGGGAGATAATTCTGATAAAAAACAAAAGGCATCAATAAAATGTATTCTTAAAAAAAAAAAAAAAAGAGGGTTGGATTAGGTGATTTCAAAGGTTGCATTCAGCTCTGAAATTCTATGAATCTGTGGTTGAGAAGGGGAACCTACCAAGTAAAGTTTAAGATCCCAGTCTTTGGGGATCCTGTAACATCCATATCTATCGAACTGTACCATGATATGTGAAATAGAAGCTACCCTAGACACTGTCAACTTAAAAGGACAAGAAATAGCCAAGAGGGAGTTTAACATTTTTTTTTATGAAGAAACTTAAAGGTAATAAGGAAGCTGCAGGAGCAAAGAAGGTTCCAGGGCAGAAGAAACCAGCTGCAAAGAAGCAAACCTGCTGCGTAAACTCAGCATGCCAGTTTCTCCATTGGGCCACATCCATTATGTCAATATTGTGAATTTCTAAAGAATAAATATTGACAGTGGCTTTGGGAAAAAAATGGTGTACTAAAGAAAGCATAGACCCACAACTAGTTCAGATGAACTGAGGCAAACAGGATTAAGTGACTTGCCCAGGGTCGCACAGCTAGTAAGTGCGTGAGGCCAACTTCAGACTCAGAAAGATGAGTCTTCCTGACTCCAAAGGCAGATGCTCTATGCACTATGGGTCTACGTAGTTGTCAAGGGGCAGTACCTTTGCCAAGAAAACCCCAAATGGCATCACTAAGAGTCAGACGTGACTGAAAGACGACTGAACAACAACAAACTGCAGATGTCATTAACATTGCTACCATCCTCCATCCCATATTACTGCAACCCAAGGTCAAAACCTTTGAGTCAGCTATGAGTCTCCTCTCTCTGGGGCAGATGCTGAATCCTATCAATTTATCCTCCACATCTGTCCCCTTCTCTTGACTCCCATCACCTGGAATGCTCTCCATCTATACCTTGGCCTCTTGGGCTTCCCTTACTTCCTTCAAATCAGAATAAATGCCATCTTCTGAAGGCCTTTTCCAGTCCTTCTCCCTGTTCTTCAGTCCAGCCTCCTAGAATCTCCAGTATCTGCCCTCTGATACCACCTTCCATCTGATCTCTCTCTATCTTCAACATACACATTGTTTGCAAATTGCCTCTTCCATTAGACCATGAGCTCCTTGAGGGCAGGGACCATGTTCTTGCAACCTGAGCACTTGACATAGTGCTTGGAATACCGGAAGCACTGAAATGCTTGTTGATTGATTGGCTGAGCCCAGCTAGACTACTTGCTCTCTTGTGCTCTCCTAGATCTGTGCCTTTGCTTGCCTCCTTGCTCTCATTTTGATCTCGAGATTGGTCTTTCTCTCAAAGTACAGCATTAGGTCTGTTTTCTCCATGCAGCAAACCCTCCCTGACTGACTCTGGCCTCTCCACTGTTATCTCCCTTGGGGTTCTATCTTTAGATGAGCAGCTCTCTGAAGGGGATCCCGTGCCATCTCTCAGGGCCACATATAGAGCCTTGAATTCTGCAGTCATTTGAATATTTGTTGAATTGAATTAGGTTGTTGTATGCATGAAACCCAGGCATATTTTGGTGAGCCATTTTTACAGAACACAGAGCTTTCCAATGGAAGGGTTCATCCTGGCTTAGAATAAAATGCTTTTTCTATTCTGCATAATTCATAGGCCTGGATGCCGCCATATGATATTCCTCATATAACAATGAAGCAATATCTCAACCTGGAGAGACGTAAGGCTATCCCATTTTACTGACAAAAGAACCGATCAGGTATTTTTTACTAAATTGCCGCTGACTTATATTTGACCGTGAATCCAATCCAATCTAATGCAACACATACTTATTAAACACTTATTCTTGACCAGAGGGCAGATAGGTGACACACTGGATAGAGTGCCAGGTCTGGTGTCAGGAAAACCTGAGTTCAAATCCAGTCTAAGACTTCTACTAGCTATGTGTTGCCGAGTGAGTTACTTAACTCTGCCTGCCTCAGTTTCCTCATCTGTAAAATGAACTGGAGAAGGAAATGGCAAACCACTCCAACATTTTTGTCAAGAAAACCCCAAAGAGTTGAAGGTGATGAGACAAATAACTGAATTGAATTCTTCACCAGATACTATATGAAGTTCTGGGGATAAAAGAGAGAAACAAAACAGTCTCTACCCACAAGCCCACAATCTACTGGGTTAAGATAACATATAAATACCTCATATTTGTGCGTATAGTAATTGGAAGAATCATAGTGCAGAACATGGAGCTCAGTCTTTGGACTTCCCCTTTGACCAGCATGTCAGGTCCCCAGAGCTTGGCTATTTCGCACTTCAAGGTTCTGGGGGAACCTGAGGAACAAGAAGGTGATTTTTCTGGTTTTATAGTATACGAATCTCCATCAGTGTGCTTACCCCCATGACTGCTAATTGATATCAATCAGGCAGCCAGACTTAGTTAACTTTTAGTAAGGACATTTACTAAGCAAGTATAGTAAGAAAAGTTGGTTCAAAATATCATCTCAACAGTACATGGAGAGACTGGGAAACGGGCTTCAGATTAGAGAGTATATATGGCATTGGGGTAACTTGGAGCACCTTTATCCTCCTCTAAGTGGTTCTTTCTCAGGACCTGGAATAGCTGCTATCACTAAATTGCCAAATGCTCAAATAACGTCTGAATGTGCCCTGACTTTCTGGTTTTGTATCAGCCCCAGAGAGGGTAGCCAAGGCTCCTCAATCTATCTGAATACACTCCCAGAGAAACCTCATTCTATTTCATCCAATGACTTTCAAGGACTTCCAAATTGACCAAGGACTTTGCACTTAGTCTAAAACCTTTGACTGACTGTTCATGAGAAGTGCTCTCATTTTATTAGTTACTTTAAGTCCGGTGGGAGGGAGTGATTAACTCAATCCATCCCATTTTTATGATAAGATCACAGGTTTAGAGTTGGTAAGGACCTTAGTGGTCATCCAGTCCATTTCCCTCTTTTTATTGATATGGAAACTGATGAGAAAGAATAAGGGAAGGGAACCAGCATTTAGTAAGCCCTACTTTGTGCCAGTCTACATGCTAAATACTTAATAGGTATTATCTCAGCTAATCCCTCACTTCAACCCTAAGAGGTAGGTGCTATAATTATCCTCATTTTACAGTTGAGGAAGCTGAGGCAGACAGAGGTTAAATAACTTGTCTAAGGTCACAAAGTTAGTCAATATCTGATGTTGGATGTGAACTTAGGAGAAGTGATTTGTACAGGAACACAGACTAGTCCTCTGCTTCTAAATGCAATATTTTAAAAAACATTCTCTCTTCTGTCTTTTATCTCTGTGTGTCTTTCCACTCTATCTGTCTTCCATCATCTGTGCTGATAAGTTCCACCCCATTGCCTCAAACTTTGATCTATTCCTACCCAGGGTCCATCTTCCATAGTTTCTTCTTTCTTTGCCCCTCTCTCCCTCTCAGTCTCCTTCTACTTCCCCCCATTTTCTGATCCAGCATCTTCACAATCCAGTACATGCTCCATTTAGCCTCTTGCATCCACCGAAGTGACATTTCCAGAAATAATGGGAATGGTGTTTGAAATGCGCATCATTGATTTGTTAGTTAAATAAACGTAACTCTTTTCTGTCCTAAGAGATATGAAAAAGGTAAAGTGTTCTGGGGGTGGAAAGAGTATCAGATGTGGCAATTCAGAACTTGAGTTCAAATCCTGGTTTTGTAAGTCATTTCCCTTCTCTGACCTCAGTTTTCCTCACCTGTAAAATGAAGCAAGATGATTTTTTTGTTTGGTATTTTATTTTCCCCCAATTACACATAAAAACAATTTTAAACATTTGTTTCTAAAACTTTGAGGTCCAAATTCTCTCCCTTCCTCCCTCCCCTTTCCCCTTATTGAGAAGGAAACCATTTCAATACAGGTAATATATGGGTAGTCATGCAAAGTATATTTCCATGCAGTCATGTTGTAAAAGAAAACAGACAAAAAAGAAAAATAAAGAATGTTTAAAAAGTATGCTTCAATCTGTATTCAGACATCATCAGTTTTTTCTCTGGGAATGGATACCATTTTTCATCCTAAGTCCTTCAGAGTTGTCTTGGTTCATTGTATTGCTGAAAATAGCTAAGTCATTCACAGCTGATCATCTTAAAATATTGCTCTTACTTTGTAGATAGTGCATGTCACCATGCATCAGCTTCTGTAAGTGTTTTCAGGTTTTTCTGAGAGCATCCTGCTCATCATTTCTTAAAGCAAAATAATATTCCATCACAATCACATACCACAATTTGTTCAGCCATTTCCCAATGGATGGGCATCCCCTCAATTTCCAAATTTTTGCTATCAGAAAAGAGCTGCTATGAATATTTTTGCACATGTATGTCTTCTTCCTTTGTGTTTTTAATCTCTTTTTGGTTGCCGACCTACTTCCCAATTTCTCTTCAGAGCGGTAGAATCCGTTCACAACTCCACCAACAGTGCATCAAAGTCTCATTTTTCCCACATCCCCTCCAACATTGGTCATTTTCCTTTTTTGTCCTATTAGGTCTAATAGGTATGAGGTGGTATGCAGGATGATTTTTCAGGTCTGTTGCAGCTCTGTCAAGTTGTGTACCTGGTGATTGGAGAGGGTTTGGAAGAGATGGCCTCCAAGGCCCCTTCTAGCCCTGGAGCTATGCAATATTATAATTTTTGAGCAGGGATGAATACAGCCTGCAAATTGAGCAGCTGAAAGTAGAGAATGGGGGGCCTTTCAACCATTCTATAATGTTTATGAAAAGAGAAATCTGTGTAAATTAGGACACTTTCATTGAGACCAAAGCAAAGTCTTCTGACTTTGCAGAAAAAATTTTTTTTTAACCTTAAGGCTCCTAAGTTTCCAAGGAGGAAAAAAAAAATCTTCTAATGGTGAACAATACAGGCTTGAGGAACAGTGAGTTCCAAACTGTCTGCTGCTTTTCAGCCTGGCTTGTGTGCAGTTTATGTCAAAACACTTCAGCAAAGAAATACAAATACAGACTAATGTTTGAGTTCTTTTGTTGTGTTGAACTGGAGCCAGCAAAAGTATTTATATATAAATCCACTTGTGAAATGCATAACCCTCTCAATGTGACTTCTATGTCTGAGGCTTAAAGAGAATTTCAGCTGATTGACAGAAACTACAGTTCTCTCACAATGTTGGGTGGCGATGCTGTACTCATGGGGAGAATCCGCCATTCATTCTCCTCATTGAAATGACTTTTGTGCTAATTAAGTAGGAGTGCATTGGAGTGAGCCTGTAACTGACCTACTATGTGCATGACAAAACATCATCCAGTCTTGGGCCTGCTTTCTCTTTTTCTTTGTGGAACAAGAGAAAAACAAATTCCCCCATTCCAAAAGACATGCTGATAAAATCTAGTTAGTGAGATCCTGTGGCAAAACAGACAGCAAAGTCATGTCACTTTCAGAGCTCTTAAGCTAAGGTTGTCTGTTGTTTTTTTTTTTTTAAATTTTTCTATCTTCAGAGAAATATACTTCTGATTTCATTTCATAGGAAAGAAACCACACTCACTTGTTGTGTTGCTAAGGGCAATATGAGCTTGGAGTCAGGATGATGAGGATTCCAATCCTGCCTCTGACTGCTGTTTGCTGTGTGACCGACCATAGGCAAACTTTCTAACTTCTCAGCCTCAATGTTACTCATCTGAGAAATGGGAATGATAGTACCCCCAGCAGTTCCCTCACAGGGTAGTCATGAAACTCAAGTGAGAGGATGTAAGCCAAGCATTTGGGAAACTTTGAAGTGCTACATAATTGTCTGCTTTGATTTTTTCTTGACTTTGAGCTCCTGGGGTTAGTACTGCTATAAATGAACACCAGCACATTCAGTTTCTCTGAGGCCAGGGAGAGAAAGTATTGATGCACTTTTTACCAACTGATTCTTCCTGCCCCTGCCCCTTACCACGTGTGCAAGGCAGCCAGGCTCTCTATTTCTGCTTCTTCATTTGCAAAATGAGGATGACAGTTTCACCAACACCATAGAAATGTTGCAAAGGTGTAATAAGGAAACATATAAAACACTTCGCAAACCTTAAAGTGAAACATGAAAGCAAACAAATTATTATTATTTTCAACAGTAATATCAGTAGCTATTATTATTGGTTTTGATGATTGATAATAGTTATAGATCTGTAGAACCTCACTGTTTACATTTGCTAGACATAAGAAATTCCACAATGAATGAGAGCTGGAAGGGAGGATCATGGGAATATAGATCTGGGAGACCATCTAATCCAATCCCTTCATTTTACAAGTGAGGAAACTGATGCCCACAAATTTAAGTGACTTTACCAAGGTCAAGGGATAGTATGAACCAGAGGCAGCATTTGAACTCAAGTACTCCAGTCGGTGTTCCTCACGTTGTATGTCCTCACAATAATATGTCCTCACAATAATATGTCCAGACCATCTCAGAGGAACATTTTGTGAGAAGGTATGATTGCCCATTTTCGTATCAGTCTTGAGAAGCTGTGTAGAGGAGCAGAAAGAGTGTTGGACGTAGAGTCAAGAAGAAATCGCTTCAAATGCTTTCTCTGATTTCAGATTCTGTGACTATTGGGAAATCATTTACATGCTTTCAGCTTCAGTTTCCTCATCTGTAAAATGGGGATGATAAAAGTACCTACCTTGTGAGGTTGCTTTTAGGCTCAAATGAGACAACTTATGTAAAGCCCGGCAAACTCTAAAGTATTACATATGAGCCACTTGTTAAGAGTTACACTCTAAGCTTTCCCCTTGGCAAACTATCCCAGACCTATCATCTAAAAATTGATTTAAAGCCTCCTTGAACTTCTAAAATATTTTCCATCAATACTATCCTTTTGGGCTAACAGTTTCCTTAAGTTAGTCATACACACATATACACACATATGTATATATACATCTGTAAACCCAAATATACATATGTATGTATATATATATTTCCATTCTTGTATCCTAAAGGTTTTCTCTTTGGATTAATTTCATAAATTTCAAACACTACCAATGATCAGTTCTAATTTTTCTTGACTAAAGAATATTAATTATTAAACTATATATTGATTTAAGAAGAGTCTGAATTATGAGTGATCCAAAGGAAATGCAAAAACTCATGGGGGTGGTGGTACAAATAGGCTAACAATGAGCTATGAGATTTTTGGTCAAAGGTACCACCTAGAATGTGTATGATTGAGAAAGAAAGTGGGCTGGTGATATAAGGGGAGGGGAGAGAGAGAGAGAGACAGACAGACAGACAGACACACACATACACACACACACACAGAGAGAGAGAGAGAGAGAGAGAGAGAGAGAGAGAGAGAGAGAGATTGAGGAACATTTTCAGTACTGCACTGATAGTCACAAAACATTGCAAAAAGCACAGGAATACCTCTAATGTGTTGGGTATGTTATTTTCTTTCAAGATGTACAAAGGAACATGGACAAGACTCACAGGATCAGAAGTCAGAAAAGAGCTGTGATCTGTATCAGTGAAGGATTAGTCATACCAATCCGTTTAAGTACTGATATATTTTCATAAGAAGCCCCTCCCATCTCTGTTTCATTTGTTCTCTGGATCAGATTGGCTCCATTATGTCTTTCTGGAAGTTCTAAAATTATAATTTACATCTTACATGGCACATCTTGGATTATTAGAGGGGTAATGAATGAAGGAATAAATGAATGGAAAAGCATTAATTCATTCAGCCCTTACAGAGCATCAGAAACTGTACCAAGTTGGGGAAGATACAGATACAAGGCCAAAGACAGGCTCTGCCTTCAAGGAACTTCCATTCTAAAAGAGAGAGAAAATACAGAGGTGAGTAGGGACCAAGAAGGCATAATTAATTTGGTAAGTAGTGAGCCACAGAGGAATAGAGCGACATGCCTTTTCTAGGAGCAAGGATGGAATTGATTTGGTTACGCAATTGGAAAAGAGAGAGTGGGGAACATAGGAGGTAAATGCAACAGGGCATGGTGGCTGGTGAGATGTCCAGAGAGTGAAGTCAAGTCCCAGGGTGAAAGTTATAGTCATAAAAAAGTTAAGTCCTCCAGGGCTTGGCTTCTGGGTTGGATACGACAATGTTTCCCTCCCACTATCCAGATGACAGTGGAATGCTACTGGGGCCAAAATGTATCAGCTGAGACATTCATGGATCATTTGACCAACTGATTATATGAACACTGAATTGTATGGATCCCACATCCCTTTCTGTAGAATTCTGGTTGCACAGCTGAGTATGCTCTGTTTACATGTTTATTGGGGAGAATCTCAACCCCAAAGACTTCTGATTGCTGCTTTTTCCCCATTTTGTTTATAGGTATCTATACTTCATTTTAGGTTTCTTTTTAATTTATTTTAGGAGGTAAGACCATGAAGTAAAGAGATTTATTCCACAGTCCATTTAGGAAACCAATGTCATGACTATAGAGTCCCAGTCCATATAATCAGGTACAGAAGAGTCAGGGGCCTTCATTTCCCTGGATTATTTCTAAGGCCCCCCCACCCCCACCCTATGCACAGGTACTATATCAAATCTACATGTGACCTGTGTTGATAGTGTTTTTGTGAAGGAATAGGAAGAATGAAAAAATTACCAATGCTTGTAATTATTTATCCATCTAATCTGCATGATAATCTGCAAATATAGGATACTAGTTGTCTTGAGTATTTTCTTAACATAAATTGTTCCTCACTGTGTGAATGGCATCTCTGCTAAGTTTCTCCTCTCATGTCTCATGGTGGTATGGTAGTGACTTTGCATTCTTAAAAGCTGAGTTAAAAAAATGCAAACTCTTGAAGGTCTGAGCAAGGTGGAAAAGTTTTGAAGATGGGTCCAGTTGTAAAGTGAAGATTTGTTATCTTAGAACCAGGCTGATTCCCTTTGAAGAGAGGCTTACAATCAGGTTGACTACAGGATCACAATAATTTTTGGTCATAGCAGTTCACAAGGACAATCTACTGGGAGTAAGCAGTGTTGTGATCTCATTTGGTGAAAGAAGGATCTACATTGATGAAATCATAAATGCTTGAAATATTAAATGGAATCCTTTAGTTGAGAGACTGATTTTTCTCAATAAAAGGCTATGATTTGTTCTTACAATGGAATATACTATTTTCTTTCTAAAATTTACAACTCAATATCCAATGGATCTATGATCTCATCAATGTGGGTACTCAGTCCAACAATGAGGTTGAAACCCTCTTGCCCATGTCCTTCCCCCGCTGCCATAAATCCTCTATGGAAGACACACTCAGTGGTTTAATCACTAAATAATTGGATGATAAAGCAAATGACATACTGTTTTTACTGAGAGACCCAAGATCTATAAAGCTATCAGTATCCAAGGCAAACTAAACAAAGGCTTAGTTTTAATGCCAAGATTGACAACATCCTAATAACTCAGGCATAAAAATAAGCACTAGCCCAAATGTTCAGAGTCTAAAGGAAATTAAAGTAATAATTTTGAATTTATGAAATTGAAAAGCTTTTGCAATAATGAAATTAATGCAGCTAGGATTAGAAGGTAAACCAAACTGGAGGAGAACCTTTGCCTCAAAGATCTCTGAGAAAAGCCTGACCTCCAAGATGAATAGGGAATTAACGCAAATATATAAGACCAAGATCCATTTTCCAATAGACAGGTGGTAGAAGTTAGTCAATAAACGTTTATTAAGAACGTATTATGCTTCAGGGCTCAGTGCTGGGGATACAAAGAAAGATGAAAGGTAGTCCCTGCTCTCAAGGAATCTAAAGGGGAAAAGGCATGAAAACATTTATGAACAAATAAGATATGCACAGAGTCATTGGAGATGCTCGACACTGGGTTTTGAAAGGACAGGAAAAAATATATTTCAAAAGAATTGCAAACTATTAAGAAATATGAAAGACTGCTCCCAAGCATTAATAAAAGAATAAATGCAAGCTACAACAACTTTGAGCTTTGAGCTTAGAACCAGAAAATTGGGGATGATGACAAAATCTAGAAATAGTTAAAGGGACAGAGGGAAGAGAGATATTATGCTGCTTTCACCTTTATGAATTGGTCCAAGTCATGCTGGTAGATAATTTGGAATTAAATGAAAACTGTCTATACTCAACCCAGAGATCTCTAAAGAGATTAAAGATAGGAAAAGAGTTTAATATATATGCGTTTGTATGTATATGGAATGTATGCATATACATACATGTAAATGCTTATATTTATATATGCATACATAGATAAATAATTTATCATGGTGTACCTAGTATATTTATTATATATAAATATAATCTATAATAAATTACATACCTACCCTCCAAAATATTCATAATAACACTCTTTGTTATAGCAAAGAAACAAGCTTAAGCACAGGATGCTCATGATTTGGTGACTTTAACAGATTATGATACATGGGTGTAATGGAAGCCTTCCTCAACCCCTCTTAATTCTAACACCTTCTTTCTACAATTCCATATATATAACTTGCTTTGTGTATGTATACATATTATATATATATATATGTATATACACATATATACATATATATATATTTCCATGTAATTTCCCCCACCTTTAGATTGTAAACATCTTGCGGGCAAAGATTGTCTTTTGCCTCTTTTTGTGTATTCAATGCTTAGAAAGGTGGCTGGTACATAGGAGGTATTTAATATGTGTATTGATTGATTGGAATATTATTGTGCCAGAAGAAAATATAAATATAGATAAAGAAAGATTTGTATGAACTGATTCAATGAAGAAAATGGAACTAGGAGAATGATCTATACAATGATTATATTAATGAAAGTGAAATCAGCAGTAAAAGATGATTTAGATCAAATGCAATGGCTAATATTATTTTCAGAGGACAGATGATGATTCTGTCACCTCCTACCTCTCATCTGGGATGGGAGTTGGGGTGGGAAATTGAAATGTCATATATGGTGATAGGCAAATCCCTCTGTAAGCCAGTTTTTTTGTTATGAGAGTAACGGGCACAGAGCAGGGGTAGTATATTGGGAAAGACCAAGGGTGCTAAAAAAAAGTGTTAATATTTTCTAAAAGGAAGAAGAGCCAAGAAAGTTAGGTCCTCCACAAAGCAGCTTGTTGCCATTCAAAATAGGGCTTTAGTAAGTTGCTCTATCCCTCTGAAATTTAATTATCTCATCTGTCAAGAGAGAATACTAATACCTACCCTACCTGCTGCTGAGGATTGTTGTAAGGGTACAATGGATCTATGACTTCATCCATGTAGGTACTCCCTCTAATAACACAGGCTCCAGCTCTTCCTGATCTGTACATTCTGTGCAGCTCATGTCCAAGCCCTTCCTCTACATCAAATTAGTCACCCATTGAGGGTCTACTCAGGGGGCTTACTTCTTTATTTGCTAGATGCCAAAGTAACGTTCAAATAAAAAGCCCTTGGAAGCGTCAGGAAGGAAGGAAATAGGGTGGGATTGGTGAATGTGGCAGAAGCTAATGGAGGTGTTAGCCTAAGAGAGTCTGAAAAATGTTGGAAAGACTCTAAAGTCCTTCACCATCACTTCAAGAGGATTTCCGCTTCTGTAGAGCGCAAGTAATAGCTTATGCTCCTACATGCTATAAAAATCTCACTATGCTACTAACTGTGAAATGTGGCCTATTTATCACTTCTTTAAAAACAATACACTGTGTTCCACTTTTGTTTGATTCTATTAACTATGCAGAGGCTTTGCTGGGGTGAAATATATCTTCTGCAGGTTGGATTCCACACTCACATTATTTTGTGAACAGGATTTCTACCAGGAATGAATATTTAGTTTTGTGTAGATGCTGATGATGAGGACCACTTTCCTCTAAATTTTGCCCTATATCTAGTTATTCTGAGATTCTCCCCCTCCATCCCATTTGGTTGGAAAGAAGTAGCTGGTGTCACCTTCTATGGGGTTTTCTTAGTCCTGTATCTGCCCTTTATCCTTATCTCTGTTAAGTAAGAGCACAGTGGGAGTCAAGACACATCGGAAGTGTTTGCTACTACACTATTCTTAGCTTAGTCTTGCTCTGGAACACTATGTGCATCAACACTTACAGTGACATCAAAGAGGAGGCCTTCAAAGCAGAGGGTTTAACTGCCCAAACACAGGACCATAAACAAGGAAACTAAAGAACCAGCAATGGCAGCTGCCTGACAGACTTGTATTTGTGAGCCTGCTCTCTTCCAGTCCATGGCATAAACACTTAGGCAAAAATGCTATCAGTAATCAGTTCCCAATCAATCTGTGAAGACTTAGGAGATACAAAGTGGTGCTGGTGCTTTGGATTTCCTTTCATATCTCATGATTTTGGTCAACCATTAATTAGTCTTTGGGTACAATATTCGTGGGAATATCTGGTGTACATTGGGCTTTTTTGTGGCTGAGTTTAGACATGCTATTGTCTATTTTTTTATATCCAAGAGCTTTTCATGGGCCATTGGTGAGAGTGTGCTAGGGTCAAAGGAGTGGTCAAAGAAATTACAAGGATTCCTCTATGGAATTTTAGTCCCATTTGAATAACCCAGTTAGTATCTACAATAAACCAAATTTTATCTTAGAAGCTTTATCAAAGAGGCAGAGGAAAACAGTAAAAAAAAAAAAAAAAAGGCTAGATTTTAGACTCAGAACACCAAAGTCTAAGTCCTGGCCCTGTTACTTTCCAATTTTTTAATATTTATTTTATTTTTAATTTATGGTAAAAGAAGCATTTCCATTACATAGCATAATAGCAACGATGATTGCACATGAAACTGCAAATCTGTTATGTACAAGTTGCTATTTCTTTTAAATATATAACGTTATCAGGTAAATTTCTTTTGCTTTTTGTTTCCTCATGCCCCTCACATCTACCCTCGAGTTGGCTGCCATTAGATGCAGCTAGGTGTATATGTACAGTAATCCCTTTCACACTGCAACTTTTCCCATGATAGTTTTGCTACAGAGGGTCAACACAGGAAATGGGAATATTTTGGAGTTTTGTGGAAGTCACAGATGACATGCAAAGCCTAGCAGATGACACAGAGCCTATGACCAAATATTTAATCTAAATTTTACAATATGGTACCATTAACGCCCCATAAAAAAAGAAAATAAATTCAAATGTCTTCTCTGGTACAAAGGGAGGGGTCAAAATTTTCCATGGATTTTCCAGATCTGCTGTGGAATGGATAACTGTAAAATTGGTGTTTGACCTTGGATGATTCACTTCACTGCATCTGAACCTCAATTTCTTCATTTATAAAATAGAGATAGTAGTATTTGACCTCTATCCCTCACAGGACTGTCATGAGAGGAAAAGGAGATAATATATGTAATGTGCTTTGTACTTTAGGAACTGCCATGTAAATGTACAATGTTCTTTATCTAGTATGCATAATTCACACAAATTCTATACCATTACCTAGCACCCATCAGTTTCAAAAAGTGAAATAACATTAGGAGAGAAACAGACCATGTGACACAGGTAAAAGAGAAGAGAGATGGTTTTAGATAAGACTGGAAGATTTGTCTTCAACAGTGGCAATGACAGTCAAAATCAGCAGAATTCGGAGGTGATTATTTTGATTTGTGTGAGACATGAAAAATCATTTTTATGCTGAACATCAGGAGAGAAGAAGTTGCTTTCCACAGGAAAGTAAAACTGAGCTCAGACAGGAGTATATCTATAATATAAAGAACTCCATGAAAAACAAGACAGAAAATGGCCATGATAACTGTGCTCCCAATAAAAAAAAAGAGTGGGGAAACAATAATGATTATTCACTGATGGGGTGAGGGATGGTAATGGCAAAATCAGCCATTAGGTACTCAGCTAGCAGCACTGCTCACAGAGCACCATTCCTGACCAAGGAAAGTATGATACAGACAAAAAAAGGGGGGGGTAGGTGGGAGGAATTATTAGCTGGAGATAATGATCAGCAGCTCAGTCAGAGCAGTCATCCACTTAGCCAATGGAATGCAAACTGGAAAAATGGATGATGAAGTATGGCCAGCAAGAGAACAAGAAACATTATACAGTTCCAAATAGTACCTTCCTTCAGAGAAGTCAGACCCCCATTCCCTGAAAATAAACATGCATTGTCTGCCCTGGCACCTTTCAGACAAGTGCTTTGTAGAACATGGGTTTGAATTACTTGCTGAGCACTGGATTAGCCAGTATTTGTCTATGTTACAAAGTGTATTAAAGTGCTTTGTTCTCCACTGGCTGCCATTACCATCAATAGGCGAAATGTTCAAATGCTAGCAGCTCTACAAATCTTTTTATAAAATTTCCAATATATGTTGAGAATCCCAGTGAAAAAGGTGAATATTTTTCCCCATGGGTTTTGATAGAATGGCATTGACAGAAGGAAAAAAAAGGAATGACTTGGCATTCTAAAATGGGTTTTTTTCTTACAATGTGGTATATATTGGGGTGGGGTGGAGATGGAAAGGGAAGAAAATTAGAAGACCAGATTGAAAGCTGTGTCTTATTGAACAGCATCATATTTGAGGGGAAAACTGATAGTATGATCTCTTTGACACTCTTGAGGGAAGGTGAACCAAATTTCCCTACTTGGTGCTTTGACTATGACCGGTGTTTAACGCTTTGTAGAAGGGTTAGGACCCCCATTGTGCCTCTAAACTGTGTGGTAGTACCCCTTGGGGAAAAATGTCTTTCTGACCCCAGCTTGCAATCAATTAACGCCATGAAGCACGGGAATTTACAGCTCTTATATTTTATTTTATCTCAGCTAGGGAAAATCTAGGAAATGCCAATACTATAATGAAGAATATGGATGCTATCTGATCAGCTGGCCCAAAGATTCCTTTTATTGTTCTGTGTTGTGAGGGCATCACCAAATGACACTGTCTCCAAAGTTAATGCTGTGTGGTTTTCTTTTTTTTTACACAAACTTCCAGTGTCTAACTTTTTAATTCTTGCCATAACACCAGCTGGCTTGTAATTAACCGCTGGCATCATCAATATCTCGTCAAAGTTAATGAGTTTTTAACATAATTTTTAACTGCTCTGAAGAGGTTACAGAATTAAAAGAACAAGAATAATGTATATATTTATTCGCAGACAAACAGATGAATGAGTATTAAAGGGCTTACTTTTTAAACCACCGGAGCTAGGAATTTCAGTTGGGACCAACAACCTACTGGTCTTTACCAGGTCCTTACCAGGTAGTATTTGACTTTTCAGTCCATGTCATAGGGATTGGAAGGTTGAACTGCCCTGCCATACAGCATGCACTTCAGCATTTCCAGGGAAGCACTAACTTGCACCTTATTTGGAATCACCTGCCCTTTCCAGAGATTCAGAAGCGGAGGGATAAATGTTTAAAGCTTTGGCATTTTCGTTCACCACCAATGCCATTTGTAGTAGCAGAACAACAATCCATTCATTGCCTTAAGGATGTTTTCAACTCCACATGAAATGTACATTTAATCCGAGGACTCTGAGTTCATGAGGTTAGTCTCTCCCCTCTTTCCTTGGCTTTTTACTCCACGTAGTACCAAATAGTGCCATAGGAAAGGAAAATGATTGTTCTAAGGAGGTAAATATGAAACCTGAGAAGGACCATCAAACATTCAGAATTTTTGTAGTCTTTTTCATGGTGAAGCTTCAATAATCTAAATGTGTTGTGTGACCACAGACAGTATTTAAAAGTAAACTTACCAAAATTGATTTGAAGTGACATTACCCCACCATAAACAATACTCTTGCTTTGAATCTCATGACAAATGAAAAAAAAAATGAAAAATCTGAGAAAAAACCCTGAATTTTGAAGTTGGAAGGGAGCTTAGTGGCTATCTAGTCTACCTCACAGCTGAAAAGAATCACCACTATAGCCTGCACAACATGTGGTAATCCAATCTTGGCTTGAAGACCTCTGACGAAGGCCAACCTACTATCTCCTGGGACAACCCATTTTGTTTTTGTAAAGCTGTAATTATTGGGAAGTCCTCTTATCAAATCTAAATTTGCCTCTGTAATTTCCACCCTTTGCTCCTGGCTCTCCTCTCTGGGACCAAGTAGAACAAATCGAATCCCTTTTCCATATGACAGATCTTCACACACTTAAAAGTCAGCAATCATGTCCCCTCAACTTTATTCAGAAAAATGAATATCATAGATTTAGGCACCACATCTTATGACTGCTAGCATTAAGTCCATATCAATTGTCAGTAGAGAATGAATTCACCTTTCAATTGCCAGAAAGATGAAATGCAGAGAAATTTTTTTTCTCCCTGAGTGAAGAAGAAACTGGTTTTATGAATGACAAATCATGACCCAGTGGGCCTGGAATTGTGGAGGAAAATGACTAATGCAGTAATTCAAAACTACTGGAAACACTCTCATGGGGTTTAAAGATGGGTGATTTTTGTTGAAATTTATATTTGTGTGCAGTAGTTGTATGGAATCTTTAATAAATATACCTCTAAATTCTACTTACTGAAGAATAGGTTGGCAGGGACTTGGCTACTTCATTCTCCTACCTGTCATGA
Source organism: Notamacropus eugenii (assembly GCF_028372415.1). Taxonomy (NCBI): domain Eukaryota; kingdom Metazoa; phylum Chordata; class Mammalia; order Diprotodontia; family Macropodidae; genus Notamacropus; species Notamacropus eugenii. The sequence goes on along the minus strand of NC_092874.1, from coordinate 36,064,798 downwards.
TTTTATAGGGACATGTTAAAAATGTGGCTTATTTGGGGTAGCTAGGCAGTACAAGAGGACCTGAGTTAAAATCCAGCCTCAGAAATTTACTAGCTATGTGTGACCCTGTGCAAGTCACTTAACCCCTATTGCCTCCAAAAATAAAAAATAAAAATGGAACTAAAAGTGAATATAAACCGTGCAATTTATTTTTGAGGATTGAGCAATATTTGTTCTGCCTGGTCCTGGAGAGATGAATTTTGACTAATGATTATCAGTTATAAGAAAGAGGCAGATTTTGACTCAGCATGAAGAAAAAAAGGAAATTAAAACCCTAAAATTGAGGGACAGCTAGGCTGCATAGTGGATAGTGCACCAGCCCTGGAGTCAGGAGGACCTGAAGTCAAATCTGGCCTTGGACATGACACTTACCACTGGGCAAGTCACTTAACCCTCATTGCCTTGCCTGCTCCACACCCCAAAATTGGAATTGTCCCCAAATAGCCCAGTAGGTTCAAGAGGATTGGAAATCCACAAGTTAAGAGCACTTGCCACAGTTGTAGAATTTCAAGCTTTCTTCAAAACTTTGCTCAAGCATCACCATCAACATGAGGCTTTTTCTTGTTATCTCCAGCTGCTAATGTTCCCTTCCCCCAAATTTCCTTGTATTGACTTAGCATGTATTTTATACGTATACATGAACATGCTGACTTTTTCAATAGAGTATAAACTCTATAAGGGCAGGTACCATTTCACTGTTGTTATGGTAACCTCAACACAGTGTCTGACACATAGTAATTGCTTATTGTATGTTTGTCCCCTCTCTCTTCACTTTGTTGGTTGATGATTGATAGAGAGAATTAATGCTTTGGGTAAGGGTTTGCTTACTGAGATATAGTATAGTAAAGCAGAAAGGGCACAGAGTAAGGAGTCAGAGGACCCATGGTGTAATCCCAGCTCTGCAACTTAATGTTCTTCTGTGATCTTGGGCAAGACAGTTAACCATTTTGGACCTCTGTTTCCTCATCTGTAAAATAAAGAATTTGGTTTTGATGACTTCTAAGGTCCCTTCTAGATCTAAATCTTTAAGCTTTATAAGATCTATTCTTATGGAACTTTTGATTAATGTAGAAATATTGCTATTATTAACAACAATAAATTATTGTTATTTATAATAAATAATATCATACATTTTTAGTTTGCCCATATATGAGGACTATACATGATGATATTCTCCTAATCACATGGATCCTTCATGAGTCCTTGAAACCAGGATAATGTAGATGGAATGTTTTTGACACAAACACTTGTTCTTTGACACTTTTAAGGATCTAGGAGAAGACTGAATGCTGTCCTCAAAGACTGGCCTTCCTCTGATCAGAACTTTGTGGTTTAGCACTGCCTAGGGAAAACTTTGCTCTGCTCTCCTTACTAGAATGAAATTCATGAGACTTAGGGAGCTCATCATTTCACCCTTTTTTCTTCAGTATCTGCCTCTGATCTACTGTGTTATATAAACATCTCTTGTTATAACATGCATTCCTCTCATTGAGGTCTTGCCAGTGCTGGATCATGCTGGCTCAATCATATTTTCCTATCAAAGCCTAAACTGTGGGCTTCATAATTTTATTGGTACTCAGTCCCCCTATGCTAAGAACCCTATATGTTGGGAAGAGGAACCAACATATCTATATTTCAAATAAGGCCTTCTTTTTCACTGCTCCCATTGCATCCTGGGTCAACTCCAGTCATCCTGATGAATATCTGGTCACTGGATCTAGATGGCTCAGGAGGAGAAAGTGAGGCTGCTGACCTTGCTCAATCTTCCCTCATTCAAAACAAAGTCAAGTGCAAGTCATGTCATCATTTCTCTGATGCCATTGTCTTCTTCAAAAACAAAGGATAAACACAATCTTTTTCACCTGTTGCTTAGAGGAGGAAAAGTCCAATCAGAATTGATGGATTGGGTGTAAAGTCATTCAGTTAAGAACCTTCGCCATTGTAGTTGGCATGAAGGCTGTTTAGGTATAGAGGAGTTTCAAAATCAAGGAGACTTTGTTAATTTCTCCCACCCATTTCAGTTCCTACATTTTGGGCAATCGTCCCTCCAAATGAGTAATTGTATGGCAGCTTAGTATCCCCACAGGAGAGGGGAAAAGGAGAGAGTCTATACACAAGGTTTTAATTCAGAAAATGAGAGTGGTCCCAAAGGATACAAAAAGCAAAAAGGGAATATTTGTAGCATTTAAAAAACTTTTTAATATTTGAAATTTCTGTAGAAAGTAGCAACTTATCCATGGCAATATATACATAAACACATACACACATGTATTGTGTACATATATACCATACATACATGTATCTATATGTGTATGCAGATACATGTATACATACACATACATATATGTGTCTATGTATATATAGTGTGTATATTTCTAGATATAGATATATAGATATCTACATATCTCCATACACACATAACCACATCCAGTTTTTGCTTGGGTACAAAATAATTGGCCTAGATGATTTCTAAGGTTTGTCTCCTCTTAAAGCCTATGATTCAATACCGTCAGGTTGTATCCAAAAATTGAATAGTAACAGAGGAGATGGAGTATCTGAACAATTAAGAAAAGAGACCCTAAAGATGGATAGACATGATCCAGTTTGGAAATCTCACATGGCTAAGTGCTGTGACATTCTCCTGTACACACGCTGCTCCAGAAGCAGGGATTTTGAAACTTTACGTACCATGGACCCCCATTTTGATAATCTGGTGAAACTTAGGAACACTTCTCAGAGTCATATTTTAAAATTCAAAAAAAAATTCATAGGATTCCAAAGGAAACTAATTATATTAAAATACCATAATCAAAATGTTAAAAAACAAAACAAAACAAAAGAAAACACAAAGCTTGATAGACCTCAAGTTTAAGAGTCCCTGCTTTAGAAATATAGGTCCACACAGGGGCACTCCCAAAACTGTGGAATTGGGGAAGATTGGGACGCATTCACCTCTAATTTAACCAAGCTGCATCCACAAGGCTGTTATCAAGACAGAGAATGTTTCATCTTTTCATCTTTGTGGAAAATGTATCTGATACCATCAACCAAAACTATGCAATTTTTGACCACTGTTTTCAACTTAAGACTGGTTGACCACTTGTCAGGGATGTAATAATGGAGATCAAGTCTTGCTTCTGATAAGGAGTTTGGGTTACATGATTCCTAAAGTTCCTTCCACTATAGGGGTTTTGTGCTTCTAGGACTGTGGGAGAGTTTAACTTTTAAGGTATGGAACATTCTTTGACTTCCTTTTGGCTCACAGAAATATCGTGTCTTCTCTGTCTCCCATTTAAACATCTACACAACAGGACATTTTATGGATTTCATTAGCTCTGAATGTTAGCTTGATACATCACCTACAGGCTAGCCACATGTGCAATATACTTTAAGCAGAGAAGTTAGGAGGTCAGCGGAAAGTAGAATTATGAAAGAAAGAGGAGGGGATACAGGTCTCTTAGAGAAAAATATCACTGAACTCTCATGGGTTCAGTGGGCAAGAAAGAAAGCTAAGACCCCAAATGGGCACCAGCACAAATTCTTGGTCCTTTCCACCAATTTTCAGAAAATGGCCCCTTTGCCTTTGTTCTATAAAATGAACAGCATTTATTATTCACCTATTATGTGCCAGAAACTCTTCTAAGCGTTGGGGATTCCAGGACCAAAGTGAAAAGTCCTTGTCCTTGGAGTTGGCAACATAAGTTGGCAACTTGAGTAGAAGGGTTCTCCACTCCTTGATGCAGAGGCTGCTGAGGCAGTGGTCATATCTACGTGCCTGAATTTCCTAGCAAAAATCAAATTTGTTTTCATTTTCAGAAGAGTTGCTTCATGTTTCAAATGGCTTCTTCCTTATTTGCCTGATCCCGAACCATTCAGCTTGAAATCAGCACGTGGATCCATGACTTTCATTGATGATCCCTGGACTGACCCCAGCACTGTTTCTGACACCCCCTTGGAGAGTGTTTATCATCTCTGCTAGTGTCTTATGGTGAAGGACTAAGAGCCTTCGATGTAATTCTAGCTTAACTTCTGTGGACTTTGATATTTACCCACCAACTACTGCAGGCTCTGACAATTAACGTGGTGCTAGGGGATCCAAAAGACAAGAAAGAAGTATTTGGAGCATTTTAAATGCTTCTCAATGTTTGAAATATATGTAGCAAATATCAACTTGAATAATTTTATAATTATATATCTGTATAGATGCATATGTATATACAGCGCATACCTACCCAATATACATGTACATGTATATGTATACCAACTACCACAGGCTGGCCAATAAATTGGGTCAAATGTATGACTGCCTATTTTCTAAGTCTATCATAGCCCAATGAAGAATTTTTTATATCATGTTCTCCTCATCTCTTCTCTCTATTTAAAAAATTTTAAAATTTATTTTGCTAAATATTTCCCAATCCCATATAATAAATTTTAGCAATCACTTTTTAAAATTCTGAGTTCCAAATTCTCTCCTTTCTTTCTGCACCTCCCTCCTCATTGAGAAGGAAAGTAATTTGATACTGATTATTCATGTGAAGTTATGCAAATCATATTTCCACATTAGCCACATTGCAATAGAAAACACAAACAAAAATAAAACAATAATAATGAAAGGAATAAAAATATATGTTTCAATCTGCATTCAGAGTTCATCACTTATCTCTCCGGAGGGAGATAGCATCTTTATTCGATGGTTCCTTTGGAATTGTCTTGGGTCTTTGTTTTTATCAGAATCGCTAAGTTTTTCACAGTTGACCATTCTTACAATATTGTTGTTACTATGTACATTATCCTGATTCTGCTTGCTTCACTTTGAATGAGTTCATATAAATCTTCCCAGATTTTTCTGAAACTGTCCTGTTCATCATTATTTCCTTAAGCAACATACCACAACTTGTTTAAGCAATTTCCCCATTGAGGGGCATTTCCTCCATTTCCAATTCTTTGCCACCACAGAAATAGCTTCTATAAAATATACATATTTTTGGTACAAATTAGTCCTTTTTCCCTTTTCTTTGATCTTGGGATACAAACCTAGTAGTGGTATTGCTGAGTCAATGGATATCCATAGTTTGATAGCCCTTTGAGCATAGTTCCAAATTATTCTTCAGAATGGATAGATTAGTTCACAAATTCACCAACAGTACATTAGTGTCCCAATTTTTCCATATCCCCCCCAGCATTTGACATTTTCCTTTTCTGTCATGTTAGCCAATCAGATAGGTGTGAAATGGAACTTCAGAGTTGTTTTAATGTGCATTTCTCTAATCAGAAGTGATTTAGAACATTTTTTTATATGACTATTTTCTATTTTGAATTCTTTTTCTGAAAACTGCCTGTTCATATCCTTTGACTATCAACTGGAAAATGGTTCTTATTTTTATAAATTTGACTCAGTTCCCTATATATTTGAGAAATGAGGCCTTTATGAGAGAAATTTGCTGTAAGTCCCTCTTTTTCTGTTTTCCTTCTAATTTTGACAACATTAGTTGTATTTGTGCAAAAGCTTTTGAATTTCATGTAATCAAAATTATCCATTTTATAGCCTGTAATACTCTCTATCTCTCATTGGGACATATACTCTTTGCTTATCCATACATCTGACAGATACATTTTCTAATGCTGCCTTAATTTACTTATGATATCACCCTTTATGTCTAAATTGATTATCCATTTTGATCATATCTTGGTATATCGTGTGACATGTTAACCTGTGCCTAGTTTCTCTCAAAGTGTTTTTGAGTTTTCCTAGCAATTTTTGTCAAATGTTGAATTCTTACCCCAAAAGCTGGGTCTTTGGATTTATCAAACACTAGATTACAGTTATCTTTTCCACATCATGGGGATTTCGAGTGCAACACTGCCCTCCCCCATCCCATCAGGAAAATCTGTGTAAAATTTTTGGGCCTCCCTTTATACCAGAACAGTCTGAGTTTTCCTTTCCTTTTATGGGGTATTTACAGTACTTTATTATAAAATTTGAGTCAAATATTTGGTCAGAGGCAATGTGTCATCTGCTAGTCTTCCCGTGTTGTCTGTAGCTTCTGCAAAACTCCCTTCAGATTCTCACTTAATTTCTTATGCCAACCCACAATATAGTGAAACCATGATGGGGAAAGTTGTGATACGGAAGGGATAACTGTACTATGGTCATTTACTACTATGTATTGTGTATCTAACTTATTTCACTGATCTACCACTCTATTTCTTAGGCACTACCAGACTGTTTTGATGATTACCACTTTGTAATATAGTTTTAAATCTGAACTGCTATGCCATCTTCTTTCACATTTCTTTTCAATGATTGCCTTTATATTCTTGATTTTTTGTTCTTTTTAAATAATATATAGAAATATTGCTGATTTCTGTAGTGTTATTTTATATTCTGCTACTTTGCTGAAGTTGTTGATTGTTTAAATTATTTTTTAGTTGATTCTCTAGGGTACTCTAAGTATACCATCCTAACATCTGCAAAGACTGATAGTTTTGTTTCCTCACTGCCTATTCTAATTCCTTCCAATTCTTTTCCTTCTCTTTTTGCTAAAGCTAGCATTTCCAGTACAGTATTGAGTGATAATGATGATAATGAACATCCTTGCTTCATCCCAATATTCTTGGGAAGGCTTCAGGTTTATCTCCATTACAAATAATGCTTGCTGATGATTTTAGATAGATACTACTTATTATTTTAAGAAAAGTTCTGTTGATTCCTATGCTTTCTAGTGTTTTTTTTTTTAAGTAGGAAAGGGTATTTTATTTTGTCAAATATTTCTTCTGCATATATTATATGATCATTTGATTTTTGTTGTTATCATTATTGATAGTCAATTATAGTTGGTCAATGATAAATATGTACACATCTATGTATACATTATATATATGTGTATGTATACATATACATATAAACATAGGTAGATAGACAGACAGACAGACAGACAGACAGACAGACAGACAGACAGATAGATAGATAGATAGATAGATAGATAGATAGATAGATAGATAGATAGATAGTCAATGATAGTTTCCTCAATACTGGGCCAGCCCTGTATTCCTGGAATAAATCCCCCCTGATCTTAGTGTATGGTCTTTGTGATATATTGATATGATCTCCTTGATAGCATTTTATTTAATTTTTTTTGCATTGATGTTCATTAAGGAAACTGGCATATAGTTTTCTTTCTCTCTTTTACTAATACACCAAAGTCATATTTTTGTCATAAAAAGACTTTGGTGGAACTCCTTTACATATTTTTTCAGACTGTTTATATAGTATTTGGATTAATTGCTCCTTAAATTTTTGGTAGAATTCACTTGCAATTCCACCTGGTCCTGGGGATTTCTTCTCAGATAAACTCATAGGTGGCTTGTTCAAAATTTCATTCTAAGATAAGGTTATTTAAGTATTTGGTTTCCTCTTCTTTTAACCTGGGCATTTTATGTTTTTTGAAAATATTCACCATTTCACTTAGATTGTCAGTATTTATTGGCATATAATTCGGCAAAACAACTAATAACTGATGTAATTTCATCTTCAATGTTGTTGCATTCATCCTTTTCATTTCTGATAATGGTAATTTGATTTTCATTCTTTTTTAAAAAGATAAAATTAATGAATGGCTTGTATATTTTGTTTTTTCCCATAAAACCAGCTCCTGGTTTTCCTACTAGTTCAATGGTGTTTTTTACTTTCAATTTTAGTAACCCTTCCTTTGATTTTCAGGATTTCTGTTTTGATGTTTGTTGGGAATTTTTAACTTGTTCTTTTTCTAGAGTTTATTTTTAGTTGCATGCCCAATTCATTGACCTGTTCTTTTTCTCTGATGTACACATTTAGTGATACAAATTTTCACTTAAATTCTGCTTTGGCTGCATCAGTATGTTGTCTCATTGTTATCCTCTACAATGAAATTATTCATTCCTTCTATTTGTTCTTTGATCCATTCATTCTTTAAAATTACATTTACCATCCAAGAAACTATTTTAAAAATTTTCAATTATTTATTTATTTTTAATATTGTTTTCTTTTTAACTTTTGAGTTCCAAATTTTCTCCCTCCCTCCTGCTCCTTCCCATACCCACTAAATAAACAAATACTATGATATCAATCATACACAAGCATTTTCATATTAGCCATATTTCAAAAAAAAGCAAGAAAAATGAATGAGAAAATAATATTTCAATTTGCACTCATATGTTATCAGTTCTCTCTTGGGGTGCATAATTTTTTGCCATCAAGAATCCTTTGAAATTGTCTTGGATCATTTTATTGATCAGAGTAGTGAAGTCTTCCATAGCTGATCATTATTACAACATTGCTGTTACTGAGCAGAGTGATCTCCCAGTTCTTTTCCCTTCAATTGGCACTCTATCCACTATACTATCTAGCTTCCAAAAAAGGTAAACAATTTAACCTTACTGATTCTCTTATGATTTCTCTTTCATTTTTCCCTTTTTATGCTGCTCTTGAATCCTGTATTTCAAAGTCAAATTTCCCTCTTAGCTCTGGTCTTTTAATCAGGAAAGCTTGAAAGTTTTCTATTTCATAAAATGTCCATTTTTTTTCTCTTGAAGGATTATACTCAGTTTTCTTGGGTAGGTTATTCTTGGTTGTAACCTCAGCTTTTTTGTCCTCCAGAATAACACATTTCAAGCTCTCTACTCCTTTAATGTGGTAGCTGCTAAATCTTGTGTGATCCTAACTGGATTAGCATGATACTTGGATAAATTTTTTCAGCTGTTTAAAGTATTTTTTTCTTTGACCTGGGAGTTATGGAATTTAGCTATAATATGCTTTGAAGATTTCATTTTGGGATCTCTTTCAGGTGTTGATAGTTGGATTCTTTCCATTTTTATTTTACCTTCTGGTCTCAGGGTATTGGGGCAGTTTCTTTGACAATTTCTTGAAATATGGACTAGGTTCTTTTTGTGATTAAGACTTTCAGATAGACCAATAATTGTTAAATTATCTCTCATTGGTCTGTTTTCCAGGCAATTTTTTTTACAGTGAGACATTTCACATTTTCTTCTAGTTTTCTATCTTTTTGACTTTGTTTTATTGTTTTATGTTGCTTCATGAAATCGTTAGTTTCCACTTGCTCAGTTCTAATTTTTAGGGAATTATTTGTTTCACTAAGTTTTGTACCTCTCCCATAATTTGGTGAATTATGATTTTTAAGGAGTTATTTTCATCAGTGAATTTTTGTACCTCTTTTTCCCTTTGGACAATTCTTTTTTTTAAGGTGTTTCTTTCTTCAGTATTTTCTTGTGCTTCTTACCAAGTTGTTAATTGTTTTTTCATAATTTTCTTCCTTGTTTTAATTTATCTAATTTTTCATCTACTATGCTTATCTGATTTTGAAAATCATTTTTTAGCTCTTGTATGATTCTTGTTGGGCTTGTAATCAATTCACATTTTTCTTTGAGACTTTACTAGTAAATGTTTTTTATTCATTGTCTTCTTCTGGGTTTATGTCTTAATCTTCCTTGTCATTATCATAGCTTTTTATTGTCAGATTCTTTTTTGTTGTTTACTCATTTTCCCAAACTATTTCTCAGCCTGGAATTTTATGTTAGTATTAGGTTCTGTTCCTGGCATTGGGGGTGAGGGGTGAGGGCAAGCAGAGAAGGGGCATTTTCTCAAGTTTCAAGCTTTTTCAAACTGCTATTTTGAGAGTTAGTTCTGGGAGTTTAGAAGTTTTCTGTGCTTCCAAGATGGTATGATCTGGTGAGGGGTGTGGTTACTGCTTTCTTGGTCTGCACTCTTGTCCTTACCCAGGAAGGGCTCCTGATGTCTTGGGATGGCAAACAATATTGCTCCTTGGGGCCTCTGATCTCTTGGGACTGGAAAAAATATTATTCCTCAGGGTTCCTGATTTCTTGAGACCCAAAGGAATACTATATCTCAGGGCTTCAACTCCTTCTTGACCAAAAGTGACCCTGCCCTGAAGTTTTGACCCCAAATGGGTATATAAATGGAGTTGCCAAACAGCATCTGGTCCTATGTACAGTGATGTCACAGGGGTCCCCTGATATCTTTCTGATCACTTGCCATGCCTCTTTATCATCTCTGGCTTGAGAATGCCTGACGCTGCTGTTGTTCCTGGTGTCACTACCTAGACACATTAATAGTGTTACACCCATATGGGCTCCAAGTCAGCCTCCTCCCCCACATCACAGATCTCTCTTTCTGACCTCCTTTGTTGTCTTAATCCAGAAAAATGTCTCACTGTCAAATTTGTTGGCTCTGCCTCTCCAGAATTTGATTTGAGACATTAATTTAAAGTTGCTTGGAGGGGTATATTGGGAAAACTCAGCTGAGCACTTTATCTTGCCTTAGCTCTCCTTTCTTTTAAAATGTTTTTGCTCTTTGATTTTCCACTCCTTTCTCTTATGTTGTGATTTTTTATGGTTGACATGTGAATATACTACTCTCATGTTATTTGGAGAGACCTTATTTTGACAATATTTTATTCAACTCAATAATTATTCCACTTAATAGCTTTTCTCAAATTCCTAATCTTTGATTTTTAAAATATTTTATGGTTTCATTCAATTTTATAATCTTACAATTTTATGCATCCTTGTCATGTTCCGAAAAGGAAAATAGAGCAACATTGGCCACTTATTTTTATATTTTAGTCTTAAAATATAAATCGAAGCATTAAAAGTAAATTGTCATTAAAATAATATAACAGTAGGTCTGCTTTTCCCACTTAAAATATAGTGTAATATTTTGAATTCTTTTCAGTATATCCTAGTTCTATGATGAATTCCTAATCTTTCTCTTCTCCATGGGAAATATACCTAGTCCTTCAGTTACTTTTCATATGGTATAGACTTAAAGACATCCACCATTCTTGTTGCCTTCCTCTGGACACTCTCCATCATATCAATATCCTCCTGTAAACCACAGTGCTCTAGAGGGTCTCAATTCACCATTGTGGACCCTGGACAAAGCATCCTCTGATTACCCTTGCGGCCTAATCAGCATAGATGGCCTGATAATGGCCAAAGCTATGGCATAACATCTGGAACAAGCCCATAGCCTAGTCCCTGTAGGGTGGCTCTGAGGGCACCACAGTGATGTGGTGTGACTGGGGGCAAGTCATACCAAGAAGACCCTTTGGAGAAAGTAGGGACTGAATACAGGGTTTTTCTGACAAAGTATAGACAGGAATATGTACCATGGAATGGGAGCTAAGGATTCAGATAGAAATGTGCCAGGAACAAGGAGTAACAGGATTTAGAAGCTATCATAATCAGTGGGACGAATTAGCAGGCCAAGATTTATGTCACCTTCGGAGGGTTCTCAAACATGGGCACCCACCTGCGCCTTTGTAGATCATCTATATCTGATACTGAGTGTAGCCAAGACAAGGGCAAAATATCATACCATCTTCACAATAGTACTGAATGATGTAGACCATCATTTGGTCCACACACAAATAACTCAGGCATACCACTGACTCCATGACCATTGGTATGAACAAGGAATTAAGCCATCCACTCCAATAGCACCAAACAATGTGGATCAGGTACCATACTACTAAGTCTGCCAAGGTGTGGATGAGGGATAATACTATCCATTCCAAATGCTCCCACATCCATAAAAACTAATAAAAAACTGAGACTGGTGGCTTCTAGCTACAAATGTGTGTAGTCTGTCCAGAGATACATATATCTCATCAGTTTTCAAAGATTCTACAACAGGATAACAATGAACATGCAACTCTAGTGATTTGTGATTCCACCATCAGCCCCTCAAGCTGTTTCCTTCCTCTTATTTATGGCCTTTCCATGTTATAGATCTTATAAATATAAAACGAATGAAGTGGTACAAATGAATGAGCTGCATGTCTCATGGCCCATTTCTGTCTCCTTCCTTGATACCAGAGCAAACAAAGAAGCAGCTCGCTGATTAAAAGGGAGACTGAGTTCTTCTGGGTAGTCACTCTGCCTATGAGGCCAAATCATGGGCAGAGAGAAGTGTTGATATTGGAGAAAATATTGATATTGAAGAAAATATTGAAGGCAGGAGGATCCACTTTCAGTAAAGGTTATTTCTAACTTCAGTTTTTAGGTTGGCAACATCTGACATTTTCCTAAACCAGAAATATAAAAACATCCAGAAATGTTTATCTTAAGGACCTACCTCAACCTTTTTCTACATTTCTTCAAATGACTGTCAAATTTTACCTTGAATATCTCCAGGGACAGGGAACTCACAAGGCAGGTCACATTCTACTTTTTGAAGGCTGTAAACATTAGGACATTCATTCTCCCTTTCATTCAATCTCTTGAGAAAAGGGATGCGTTTATTTTTTGTCTTTGTTTCTCTAGTTTCTAGCATATAGTAGGTACTTAATAAATGTTTATTGATTGATAGCTTCCAAATCTGTTTTTTTGAGTCACACAGAGTAAATCTAATCACCCTTTCCAGTAACTGACTTTGATGTTTTGACGGTTCAGTGATCTGATTGATGTGGGCAATCCCTCCTGTATTGCAGATGGCTGCCTATTGATGCCTTATGACTCTTGCCCATTTTCCCTAACAGTGTCCGGAGGAAGTGCATCCAACATACTAGGAGACTTCTAGATCTCCTAACATTTAATGGAAACCAGTGGATCACATGGGCTGCCCATTATTTCTTAGATTCTGACCCACCTCCTTTTCCAGGCATATGTATTTCTCTAATGAAATTTGTTATACAATCCTTCATTGACAATAAGCCTCATCCTATTCAAACCCTACAATATGGGTCCCACGACAACTTTCGTTCTTCAGAGTGCTATTCCATGACTCACAACCATACACCAGTAATAGAAGAATATTCATGTTAAAGAGATAGATCTTTGTTTTAAGGAAAAGCATAGAGTTAAAGTACTGCATAATTTCCCAAATGCAATGCAGCCCTCTGCTCTCTGTCCTCTTCCTGGTCAATGTCAGACCCACTTTATATTTAATCAGTTGATTCATTAGTCCATTAGTGTATATATTCTCTTTCTCTTCCCATACACACATGTGTACATACACATATGTACACATGTGCGCACATAGCCCATAAGTATACACACATGTATGTACACATATGCATATATGTGTGCACACACATCCGCATGCATACACATATACATGTGTGTGTTATCTTTGACAGGTATACTATTTATCTAATTGTATATAATAATAGGCATTATTCATCCACTTGGTCATTTGTCTGTGGATAGTTAGGTCAAACTCTTTTCAGTGATTATTGACCTCATTTAGGAGGCTCAGCATTGGTCAAGGGAATTATATAATTACCCCAATGTGGTCCACAAATACTATAATATCAATTATATTTTCATCATCATTCATTTTGGTAAATATAACATACTAAATTGGTTTATCCTAGATGGTACAGTGGATAGAGTGCTGGGCCTAGAATTAGGAAACCTGAATTCAAATTCAGACTCAGATACTTATTAGCTGTGTGATCCTGGGAAAATCACTTAACCTTTGTTCGCCTCAGATTCTTCAAGTGTAAATGGGGTAATAACAGCATTTTCCTCTTAGGGTTTTTATGAAGATCAAATGAGATAATATTTATAAAGAACTTAGCATGATAGGTAGAGCATAGTAGACACTTAATAAATTCTTCTTTTCCTCTTTCTCCAACTGTAAATTTTAAAAAATGGAAATAATTTGGGAATGATTATAATAATTTCAATAATTAAATTTAAATTTATCTTAAATATTCTGTTGTTTCTTTTTTTTAGTGAAATAATATTCCTTCATGATGAATAAATACATAGTTATTTGGAAAAGAAAACTGAGTAACCAAGCAAAGACAATAGAGACAGTTTAAGTAGTAGAAATACAGATGCAAAAAATAAAAAGCCCAAATTCAGAACATATGGGCCATTATACTTATCATTGGGAGAGCAAGTACTGTCATTGACAGAGTAGAAAGGCTGCTGTATTTGCTTTATCTAAATGCTGCAGATAGAATAATATCTAATAAACAGAAAATGTATATCCATAATACATTGGCATGTCAAGACAATTTTTCTAGAGAAAATTAGATATTTTTAATAAGCAAAATTTTTTTTTAGAAAGGCAGACCTGTGACATACAAAATATAGCTTGTATTATATCAGGTCACTTACAGAAATGCTGGGAAGAAAAAGTTTTGGTTGATAGGGGAAATGATGCTACCTGATCTGCTGAAATCATCATGTGGCAAATCTTATGCAAAGCAGCTTCTAATAACTCTACTTGCAAATAATACAGTGGGAGGAGAATCACCCATATATCTAAAGACTTTTGCAATCAATTAACTGAGAAACTAAAATCTTCCTATTTTGCATTGCAAGTAAATGAAGCAACAGGGAAAGATACTCATTTGCCTTCAAATGCAATATATATTGTTGATACTGATGCTGGGGAGAATTCATTATTTTGCAAACCTATTGATGGCAATTTAAAAATACAATTGATGGATTTTTAAATGAAAATCATATCTAATGGGAGAATTAGTTTGGCCTCTGTGCTGATTGAGCTAAGTTGGTAGTAGGATAAAATTCAGATACACAAACACCAATTAATAATGAATCCCTGTATGTAATTTAGACACATCCATGTTTTACAGATAATCACTTGTATCAAGAAATATGAGTGAGGTCATATTCAGTTTTCAAGTTTTGACAAGAGCAACAACCTTATAAAATAGTTTGTTAAAAGGAAGGTCATGCTGAAGTGAGCTCATATGGGCTGGAGAGAACCAATTGTTAAATTTGCAATGTAAGCATTTGCACCTCAGAAATCAGCAAATATTACGCCTGATTTATCATTTTGTTGATTGTCAATGTGACAGAGAAATGTTAAAATGTAAATGAAAGATATGTGCCATGGGTACATTTTTTGGGTAATAGTCAATTCTTAAACATTTAGCAGCACACTCTTGTTTAAAAGGAAAACTTGGTAAACCTAGGATGATATGAGGGCAGAGCACAAGACATTATTTGCTATTAATAATGTTCAAGCTTTCTCATGCTAGTGTATGTTGAAGGTTACTTGAATAAAAGGAAATTTCCATTTTTCTTAGTGACAATCATAAAAAAGATAAAGTATGTCCATTTTATAACAAATATTTTCATTGAAATTTATGTATTTGATGGCTATTAAAAAAAAAAGAACCTGAGTACCTTAGATAAATCAATGCAAGTTATTCAAATTTGTATTCAGATCTGGAAGGATAAATTTATTAAAAAGTTATAATTATAGATAATGATCCAGAAAGTAAATTTGTGAAAAGGTTAGAATTATAGAAATGAATTTGCAAAATAATATTTTTTATATATTTCTCAATTTAAAAAATCTTTCTTGAAGATGCATACAAGGCAGTCAAGACTTGTTTACTAATCATTGGAGCTGTGTACAGATGTAGCTGTCATTTTATTTTAAATACCTAAATATTTCTAAATATAAATGAATTTACCTTAGGAAAAAAAATGATACATTTGATTTTACTCTCTCTGAACAAGAAAAGTTAATAGATTTGTCCTGTGATAGTACATTGAAATGAATTAAAAACATCTTATTATGGTTGGGCTATAAGTGAATAAAGAGGTCTCTACTTTATTAAAATGACATAAATTTATTACTACCTATAACATTTATGTGAAATAGGTTTTTCTACTGTAACTGTTGAGAAGACAAAACTTCCATCTTAGTGGTTGAAAAATGATGAGGCTCAATACCATAATGGTAGTACATCTTTATGTACTTTGTACAGAAAAAAGCAAACTCAAATTACTAAAATTATGTTACAAATTTAAACATATAAAGGATTTTTATCAACAAATACAGGATATCCTAAAAGTTTAAACACATTTTTATACTTAGTTGAAGCTTCCAACTGCAATAAGACTATTGGGACTTCTTGTATGTCTCTGTTAACTTTTTATTATAGAGCTAAGGGCAGCTAGCTTAGTTTAGACTTTAGGAATAAAAGAATAAACAAACCCAACTGAGGACAGGAAGAGGGAAGAAGGATAACAAAAGCTAGGTGGTGCAGTGGATAGAGCACCAATGCAGGAGTCAGAAGGACGTGAGTTGAAATCTCACCTCAGACACCTGACATTCACTAGCTGTGTGACCTTGGGCTAGTCACTTAACCCCAATTGCCTCATCCTGGGTCATCTCCAGTCATCCTGATGAATATCTGGTCACTGGATTCAGATGGCTCTGCAGGAGAAGTGAGGCTGGTGACCTGCACAGCCCTCCCTCACTCAAAACAAAGTCAAGTGCAAGTCTTGTTTTTATTTCTCTGATGGCATGGTCTTCTTCGGTAACAAAGGACAAACATACACACATTATAGAGCTAAGACTGATGTATTAAAAGAATAAAAAATTCTTAATTTTATTTAGAAATTACTATGAAAATTATTTTGTTGCTCATTTTATGAAAAGTGTGTGTGGGGACAACAACTTTTTATTAAAAAAATTGCCCCAATGCTACATGAAGTTTGGGAATCACGGTAATAGTGACAAGCTAAGTATTGTGACTTCCCATTGGACAAATAACCAGATTTTGGGGTTTGGGGGTGCTGACCTTTGGCATCATAATACATTTCCGTGTTTTCTTTTGTTATCCTTCTTCCCTCTTCCTGTCCTCAATCTATGTTCCCAAGAGACAATTATACTTAGATTTTATACATCTGTAGACCTTTCTCTCTTCCTTCTCTACCAAAATAAGGTGATGTAACAACGTAGATGGCAAAAACCCTTAAGTTCATGCCATGAGGATTAGTTGAAGATACTTGGTATAACAGGGTTGGAAGAGATGACATGATAGTTGCTTTACAGTATTTGGAAGGATGTCAGATGTAAGAGGAGTTAGACTTGAACTAAGAGCAATGGGTGTGATTGCAAAGAGAAAGACTTAGTTTAGACTTTAGAAAAAAAAGAACACACAAACCCCAAATTTTCTATAAATTAAAACTACCCTAAAGTGGAATGAGCTGCCTTGGGAGGTAGTGAGGTTCCCCTTATTAGAGGTCTTTGAATTAAGGTTAGATGACCACCATTCATGTATGTCATAGATGATGTTTTTTTAGTATACGTTGGACTAAGTGACTTGTAAGATCCTTTGAAATTTTGTGATTCTATGATTTAAAACCAGAAATATATGTGTTTGTTTGTGTGTATGTATTTATGTATATTATATGTATATATATGTGTGTGTGTATGTGTGTGTGTGTGTGTGTGTGTGTGTGTATAATATATCTTTTCCTATCTTTACTTATCCAGTCCTAGAGCTACAGCAACTGGAACCTTGTCACAAGGTATCAAAGTTAGATGATGCTGATGTTTGGGAGGTTTCAGAAGCTGATGTTTGAAATTCAGCCTGACACAATGGAAAGCATGCTAATTGGGAGTTGGAGAATTTGGGCTGAAATCCTCGTTCTGCCACTTAATACCTGCATAACATTGGGCAATTAACCAAACTTTTGTGGGCCTCAGTTCCTCATCTGTAAAATCAGGGATTTGGGATAAAAGACCTCTAAGGGCCCCTTCTAACTCTAAATGTGTGGTGTAAATCTATAGTCTACTTCTGAAAGGACTGAAAAACGAGAGCTGAGTCCTTTGTTACTAAGAAAAATTAAAGGAGGAACATTCCAGATACTACACACTACAGTGAGGTTCTCTCCTCTTCCATTCTACTTCATCCCACCCTATTCTCTATCCCTATCAGTGGCCTTGTTAGTGTCCCAGGATTTCTGTCTCATCAGGTTTTGTACCACTCTCTCCCCTTTATCTAAAGGCATAATTGGTGATTCTTGATCTTGTACATTGATTGTACTTGCTCTTAGAATTTAAAACCACAACAATAAATTGTCTAGTTCTGAATCTTCTAAGATACCAAGTTCCATCAAGTAATGATGAGTTTAGAACTTAAAATTCTGTTGTACTTATCCAAATTTCCATTGACCACATCTATTCAGATTAATTAGTATCTCAAGCCTCTGTCCATCAGGGGTGGGGAACCTTGGCTTTGAGGCCACATGTGGCCTTCTTTGTCCTTGGGTGTGGCCTTTTGACTGAGTCCAAGTTTTACAGAACAAATCCTTTTATTAAGGATTCAGTCAAAGGGCTGCCTTTGAGGTCTCTCTAGGTCCTCATGTGGTCTTGAGCCTTCAGGTTCCCCACCCCTGGCTCCGGTCCTATGATTTGATGAATATTTTCTGTTCTTTGGTATAGCCCAGTCCTTGCTGAGTAAATGTAGACATAATTAGTATGGATAAAAAACCATAATAATTAATCAACAGCAGAGATAAATGAAGAATGACATTAACTTCTGTTATTAGCTCCTTGAAGGCAGGCACCATTTTTATTTTTGTCCTGGTTTTCCTATTCCTGTGTGTGGCACATAGTAGGTATTTAAAAATGTTTATAGAATCACAGGATCTCAGCATTGGAAGGGAACTCAGAAGGCATCTTGTCCTACCATTATCAGAACAGGGACCACATCTGTATCATTCCCAACAAATGGCCATCTGGTGTTTCCTTAAATACATACTTCCATTGAGTCTGTTTGTTGAATGTGACTGAATTAGTCATCTATACTATATTTCTTTAACCAGCAAAATGAATAGGTAGAGATTCCATCAATTCTCTTTTTTCTCTAGCTTTTTCTTCTTCCTTATTGTGTAGTAGGAAAAGAACTGGGCTAGGAGTTAGAAGAAATTTAGGTATGAATCTTGACTCTGCTAAGCTTACCTTGGGGAAATCACTCAACCTTCTGAGTCTCAGTTTTATCATCTTTAAAATGGGAGTATTTTTCAAACCACAAGGTTGTTGTCAGGATCAAATAAGATGATATCAAAGTGTCTTCAAAACCATAAAATGTATCCACATATTAAGTGTAGCCAGTAATAATCATTATTGTCAATTAATTATTAAAATTATTATTTTGCTCAATGAATGCTTGCTGACTGACAAGATGAAAGGTTTATATTGTCCTAAATGCCGGAGGCATCTCATGTGGGTATAGCCTAGTTTTTCATTGCAAGAGTATGACATAATATAATATAATATAATATATAATACATTATATATACTATATTACACATAATATATATTATATATATGATATAACCATATATATAATATAATATTATGTATATATATGAATGACATATATTCCCTTAAACCTTAATAGGTTTACCTATTTTAATTTGTTTGCAAATGTTAGGGCTTAGATTCAGACCAGACCCAAATACATAATTTTTGTGGGCTTTACATTACCAATACACGGATTTAAGAAATAATAATGCACTAATGTGTGCCTTTTCTGTCTCTGAAGTGTAGTACATTGTTAATTAATTAATGTTAGCAAAGATTTTACTATTTTTTTCATTGTAATCCAGATAAAGCTTTTAAGAGATGGAATTAGCCCACTTCACACCTTGTAGCTAATTTTTTTAATACAATTCCCCTTTGGATGACTATACTTCTGAATTAAATTATGAGGTCTGAATTCATGCCCTTAACGCTTTCTCTCTGCCACTATCTCTTTCCAATACAAAGAATGTAATTTTTCAGGTTAACTAATTTTGTTTTTATTTAGTCTGGTAAGAGAGAATGTACTCACTACTGACTGTTAATCCCTTTGTGGAAAACTAATCACCTCCATAACTGGCCACTAACAGCATTTAAATCAGGTGCATTCAGAGCATTTCTATTACAATTTTCCATGGGACTAAGTCTGGATAGAGGCACTGACTTTGGGGTTCTAATGCTAGACAGAGTCCAAAAGACCTGAATTCAAATGTCTTCTCTGACCTTTACTAGCTGTGATAACCCAGGCAAGATGCTTAACTTCTAAATGCTTCAAGGAACTCAGACTTTACCTTACCTTTGTGATCTCCATTTGGGCACTGATGAAGAACAGAGTTGAGGGGGAATATAGGAGAGAAAGGGAATGGAAATAGTGTGAGATAAAGTTGAAAGAGGGACTGACGCATGAGTATAGATTCAAATTGGGTGTAGTCTAAACAGCCAATGTAAAAGAGAGAATGAAGAAATTAGGTTTTGTAATTTGGCCAAATTCATTTTCTTGTCATGGTCTTCTCTGTGGATCATAGGATGTAAGTGGGAGAAAAAAAAATCTGAACCCCAGCCCAGTCAAAGGTCAGAGATTTGACGATATCAGAAGAGAGTTCTTTGGATCACCTGCCTCAGTGAGCAGGATAGAAGAGCAGCTTGGTGCAATTGCTGTTTTTTCATGGTTGTCACAGACCTTAACCTTGACTGATACACTGTCTGGTGGGACTTGGGCTGGTAGAAACAGCCCATCCTTCTTTTTGTGAATCATTGCTAAGCGGTGGCTTTTCCCTGGACCTTTCCTACATGGTCATGCTGAACAAGTTTCTTTTTCCCATATGTGGTCAAAAGAAACATGCTCTGGTGGAATTTAAGCATGACCTTGCTTTGCTCGGCTTCCTAAATGAGAAACAGATGCCAGGGTACTCTGGGTAAGTGCTTAGGACTTAATAACATTCCCAGGCATCATCTGATCTACAACAATGCATGATCCCTTTATTGGCACATCAGAACCCAAGAGAACAAGGACTCATTTTTGGTGACTTCTAGTGGGAAATAGATTTAGCTCACGGTAGATTTGGAGGAAATGCCTCTGCCAGCTGCCTATGTTTTTCCTCTAGGGGTTGGAAGACCTGCTTTTTCTGGATAATAAGTTTGGTACAATGAGTGAAATGCTTTTCTGAAGCAATCACTTCATTTATCTTAATTATACTCAATTCCATAGGATTCTAAATTTAGAACTGGAAGGGAACTTAGAGGACCTCAATTTCAAAACCTTCATTTTACAGTTATATAAACTGAGGCCTAGAGAGGCGATATGATTTGTCCCAAATTGTACAAGCAATAAATGGAATTCTGGGATGCAAACCAAGGTCCTTTAACTCCACTCAAAAGCTGCTGAAAAGATTTAAACATGGATTAGTATTTTAGTTAGCCTAAGGAGAAGTCACATAGTGGCCAGAGAGCTGGCTGTAGAATATCGAAAGAAAACTTGAGCTCTAGGTTTAACTTTGACATATACTGACTGACTATGGGCAACTTGCGTAACCTCTAAGTGCCCTAGGCACATTTCTAATATTACATGCTTTAAAAAAATTTTTTTTTAAAAAAAATAATCATTTATCTCTCCCCCCCACAATACCCTCCCCTCTCAACTGAACAATAACAAATGTACATAATCCAGCAAAATGAATGCCCACATCAACCATGTTCTTCTGCATTTTAAGTCCATTACCTCTGGCAGGAGCTGGGTGACAGTTTTCATCTTTACTCTTTTAGACCCATGGTTTATTATTGCCATGAGCAGGGTTCTCAAGTCTTTCAAAGTTGTTTTTCCTCTCTATTTTTCATGCAGTTGTGTAAATTGTTCTCCTGGATCTGTATCAGTTCAGAGAAATCTTCCCAGTTTTTTTTTCCTGAAACTGACTTAGCTAAGACTCTTGAGTGCCAATTTTGTCTTGGTGGGGAAAACCTTTGAAGTAGTTCTCCACACCCATGATATCACAAATCTGGACCTGCAAAAAAGCAAGAAATATACAAACCAACTCTGAACAGTGGTTCTCTGTCAGGCAACAGATTGGGGAAAAAATTATAACAAAACAGAAGATTTGCAAGTAATAGTAAGGAGACTGTATGTAGATGTAGAATTGGGCAGTAAGATGAGATGCCAGAGAACTTTTCTTGCAGTAAAGAGACAAGGTAATGACAAGAGAAGCCAAGGGAAAATACAGCTTAGAACAAGGTCATTTAGATAGTTTTCATGTAGAACCCAATATCATACTTCTTCTCCTCTTCCTCCTTCTTCTCCTTCTTCTTCCTTCCTTCTTCCTCTTCTCTCTCTCTCTTTCCCTCTCTCTCTCTCTCTCTCTCTCTCTCTCTCTCTCTCTCTCTCTCTCTCTCTCTCTCTCCCCTAGACCATAAGGAAAGAAAAGTAACAGAGGTAGGGTTAATAACTCATAAGGGTGAGTAGCAGCTTCTCCTAAGAAATCCTAATCACACAGTTTAAAATCCACTAACCTTGAATTAGGTATGCTCAGGTGCCAGGGAAAACCAATGTTTTATCAAGCAGAATATAAGAACAGTTTAAAGTCTTGGTCTTTCTTTAAATATTGCTCTTCATTATTGATTACTTATGATAAGCTATATAATAAAGAGTTCTTTTATTTTTTAAAACTTATTTTTTCCTTTTTATTTTTAATTTATGAATTGACACAATTTACATAACACAGTAGAATGAAAAAGGTCATTGCACATGAAACTGCAAATCTGTTATGTACAACTTGCCTTTTCTTTTAAATATATAATAAAATCATAGTGTAACTTTCTTTTTTTTTCTTCCCCCTCTCCCTTATCTCCCTAGAGATGATTACTATTAAAACAAATATGTTAGTGAAATACTTATGTAAAAGAGTTCCTTTAAAAAAGTAGGAAAAATATCACTGAGCACGAGTACTCTGTGGGTTGGTTATCAAACATCTACTCAGAAGCTAGTTGTTTGCGTCCCCATACTGAGACTATTCATCTGGAGCACACTACTTGAAAGTTAGGTAAAATACCCAAACCTCTTGAATTTGTCTTTTAGTTGACACAGTAGAGAGAGTCGTAGATATGGATTCAGAAAGACCTGTGTTCAAATCCAACTTCAGGCACTGACAAGTTGTGTGATTCTAGGAAGTCATTTAATGGCTATTGGCCTCAGTTTTCTCATCTGTAAAAAGGGAATAATAAGTGCACCTACTTCCTAGGGTGTTTGTGAGGATAAAATGAGATAATTTGCTTTGCAAATCTTAAAGCACTACGTAAACATTCGCTTTTATTATTCTAGTCTTGCAATGTCTATAATGTGACAGCAAATGTCATAGGAGCCAAATAGAGTTTTGAGAGATCTGAGAAATGATCTGGTCTCAGTCTCTTCATATTACAGAAAAGCAAACAAATTTGGGAGGTAGTATGATTGCCTAAAGTCGCAAAAGTAGTAACTATAAGATCCAGAACTCAAACACAGGTCTTTGGACTCAAACACCAATATCCTTGACAGACAGTCCATCATCCAGCCTCCCCTTGAATAATTTAGATGAAAGGCAGTTTATTATTTCTCTTGGCAGCCTCGTTCATTCTTGGATAACTTTAATTAGAAAGTTCTCCTTCATATTTGAGTTTGAATACAATTCTCTGTAACTTCAACCTTTTAGTTCTGGAGCTACAGAGAAGTCAGCATGGTACTTATGAAGAGAGTTTTCACATTTAAAACATTTAAAAATGCCATTTCTCCACTACTCTTTGGTCAAATAATAACAGTGTTGTGTTCAAAAATCACCTCAAAACTCTCAGAGTACTATACAGGTGAAAAGAAACTGAGGCTGGTGTTTAAAGCTGTCCTAAGATTTTTGGGATACTCTGTACTTGTGTCAGATGGCATGGCCACTTTTTACCAAGGCTCCAATGGCTTCCATTTTGCTAACTATTTCTCCCTTGTTGGCTATAATTAAGTAGAAACAAAACCCACATCATAATTATCACATGATTCTTCAAAAATCTGACATTAAAAAGAGTGAGGGTGGAGGGTTCTATAGAGTTCTAACTAGGATGAGGCAAATGACATTTTTGTCTCAAAGGGTTGACATCTGGGAGGGCAGCATCTCCTTCAGTTTAACCTCTTTGTGCTTCATGCGAGTCCTCAGCTAGTTCTACCCTGCACCACCACCACCATTGCCTTACTCCTTAGGCTGCCACAATTAAGGTCCCATCCCAGTAATGTTCTTTCCAGGTCTGTCTTTTCTTCAGCCCTGTGCCCTCCTTATATTGCTTCAGATCTCTTCAATTTTGAATGTTTTATTTTTCCCCAATTACATGTAAAAACAATTTTTAACATTAATTTTTTTAAGTTTTTGAGTTCTGAATTCTCTCCCTCCCTCCTGATTTTTCTTCCTCCTTGAGAAGCAGGCAATTTAATATGTTATACATGTGCAGTCATGCAAAACATATTTCCATATTAGTCATGTTGTAAAAGAAAACACAGACCATAAAAACCACCCTAAAACCTTAGAAAAATAAAGTAAAAAAGTATGCTTTGATCTGCCTTCAGACTCTACCAATTTTTTCCCTGGAGGTGGATAGCAATTTTCATCATAAGTCCTTTGGAATTATTTTGGATTATTATATTGTTGAGATTAGCTAAGTCATTCACAGTTGATCATTGTACAATATTGTTGTCACTGTGTACACTGTTCTCCTGGTTCTGCTCACTTCATTTTGCATTTGTCCATGAAAGTCTTTTCAGCTGTCATGAAGAAGGAGGTGGAGGAAAAGGAATCTCTCTTTCCATTGCCTACTTATTGACCTTCAGCTTTATGTTAAAGTTGGGCTCTGCACTTGGGATGGAGAAAGAACTGTCTTAAACTTCAGTCACTTTCCCATATACCATAGAATTCTAATTCTACTTCATAAGGAATTATTTTCATCAGTGAATTTTTGTACATCTTTTTCCATTTGGTCCTTTCTACCTTTTTTTGGGGAGGTGGTGTGGTTTAAGACACAAGTCTCTGCCTTTTAAAATTATTTTATTTGTTTTCAGTGTTCAACTTCCATATATCTTAGACTTTTCCCCCCTCCCTCCCCACTCCTTCCCTGAAATGGCATACAATCTTATATAGGTTCTACATGTGCATTCCTATTAAATATATGTTGCATGGAAGAGTTAAAATGAATGGGAGAAACAATAAAACAAAACAAAACATAATGTAAAAGAAAGTGGTCTGCTTCTATCTGCAATCCAATTCCATACTTCTTTCTCTGGATGTGAAAGGTGTTTGGCCTGAAGAGTCCTTTGGAAATATTTTAAGTCCTTGCATTGCAATGAAGTACTAATTCTAACCGAAAAATTCCTCACACACTGTGGTTGTTGCTGTTTACAAAGTTCTCCTGGCTCTGCTCCTTTCACTCAGCATCAGTTCATATAAGTCTTTCCAGGCCTCTTTGAAGTCTTCCTGTTCATCATTTCTCATAGGACAATAGTATTCCATTACATCCATATACCACAACTTGTTCAGTCATTTCCTAGTTGATGGACATCCTCTTGATTTCCAGTTTTTGGTCACCACAAAGAGAGTTGCTATAAATATTTTTATACATGTGGGACCCTTTCCCATTTCTATGATCTCTTTGGGATAGAGTCCCAGAAGTGATATTGCTGGGTCAAAGGGTATGCACATTTTTGTAACCCTTGGGGCATAGTTCCAAATTGCTCTCCAGAATGGTTGGATCAGCTCATAGCTCCACTAACAATGAATTAGTGTTCCAACTCTCCCACATCTTCTTCAACATTTATCATCTTCCTGTCTGTTATGTTAGCCAATCTGATAGATATGATGTGGTACCTCAAAGTTGTTTTGATTTGTATCTCTCTAATCTATAGTAATTTAGAACATTTCTACCTCACTGTTATCCAGTTTCCCCAGCAATTGTTGTCAAACAGTGAGTTCTTATATCAGGAGCTGGGGTCCTTGGGTTCATCAAACAGTAAATTGCTATATTCATTGACTACTGTGTCTTGAGTACCTAACATATTCTACTGGTTTATCCCTCTGTTTCTTAGCTAGCACCAAGTGGTTTTGATGATTGCTGCTTTATAATACAATTTGAGATCTAGCCTTGCATTTCTTTTAATTAGTTCCCTTGATATTCTGGACCTTTTGTTCTTCCAGATGAATTTTGATATTATTTTTTTCTAGCTCTAGAAAATAATTATCTGGTAGTTTGATTGGTATGGCACTGAATAAGTAAGTTACTTGAGGTAGAATTGTCATTTTCATTATATTAGCTTGGCCTCCCCAAGACCAACTGATGTTTTTCCACTTACTTAGATCTGACTTGATTTGTGTGAAAAGTGTTTTGTAACTGTGTTCATATAGTGCCTGAATTTGTTTTGGTAGGTAGACTCCCAGATATTTTACAGAGTCTAGCGTAGCTTTAAATGGGATTTCTCTTTCTATCTCTTGCTGTTGGGCTTTGTTAGTAATATATAGAAATGCAGAAGGTTTATTTGGGTTTATTCTGTAACCTGCAACTTTGCCAAAGTTGTTTATTATTTCAAGTTGTTTTTTACTTGATTCTTTGGGATTCTCTAAGTATATCATCATATCATCTGCAAAGAATGATAACTTAGTTTCTTCATTGTCTATTCTAATTCCTTCAATTTCTTTCTCTTCTCTTATTGCTACAGCTAGCATTTCTGATACCATATTAAATAACAGTGGTGATAATGGACATCCGTGTTTCACCCTTGATCATATTGGAAATACATCTAGTTTGTCCCCATTGCACATAAAGCTTGCTAATGGTTTTAGGTAGATACTACTTATTATTTTATGTAAAGTTCCATTTATTCCTATGCTCTCCAGTGTTTTCAGTAGGAATGGGTGTTGTATTTTGTCAAAAGCTTTTTCTGCATCTACTGAAATAATCATGTGGTTTCTGTCAGTTTTGTTGTTGATATGATCAATAAGGCTAATAGTTTTCCTAATATTGAACCAGCCCTGCATTTCTGGTATAAATCCTACCTGATCATAATGTATTATTCTCGTGATAAGTTGGTGTATTCTTTTTGCTAATATCTTGTTTAAAATTTTTGTGTCTATGTTCATTAGAGAAATTGATCTATAATTTTTTTTCTCTGTTTTGGCTCTTTCTGGTGTAGTTATCAGAACGATATTTGTATCATAAAAAGAATTTGGTAGGACTCCTTCTTAGACAATTTTCTCAAATAGTCTATATAGTATTGGAATTAACTGTTCTTTAAATGTTTGATAGAATTCACTTGTAAATCCATCTGATCCTGGAGATTTTTTCCTGGGGAGTTCATTGATGGCTTATTCAATTTCTTTTTCTGAGATATGGTTATTTAAGTATTCAACTTGCTGTTCTGTTAGTCTGGGCAATTTATATTTTTTAAAATAATCATCCATCTCATTTAGATTGCTGAATTTATGGGCATGCAGTTGGGCAAAGTAATCTTTAGTTATTGTTTTAATTTCCTCTTCTTTGGAGGTTAGTTCACCCTTTTCATTTTTGATATTGGTAATTTGGTTTTCTTCTTTGTTTTCTTAAATCAAATTGACCAAAGGTTCATCAATTTTATCAGTTTTTTTCATAAAACCAACTCTTGGTTTTATTTATTAGTTCAATAGCTTTCTTAATTTCAATTTTATTAATCTCTCCTTTGGTTTTCAGTATTTCTAATATGGCATTTAATTGGAGATTTTCAATTTGTTCTTTTTCTAGCTTTTTCAGCTGCATGCTCAATTCATTGATCTCCTCTTTCTCTATTTTATTCATGTAGGCATTCAAGGATATAAAACTTCCCCTAAGAACTGCTTTTGCAGTAACCCATAAGATTTGGTAGGTTGCCTCATTATTGTTATTCTCTTGAATGAAGTTGTTGATTGTTTCTATAATTTGTTGTTTAACCCACTCATTCTTTAGGATTAGATTGTTTAGCTTCCAGTTACTTTTTGGTTTATATTTCTATGGCCTTTGATTACATATAATTTTTATTGCATTATGATCTGAGATGGATGCATTGAGTATGTGCGCCTTTCTGTACTGGATTGTGAGGTTTTTTTTGGCCTAGTATATGGTCAGTTTTTGTATATGTGCCATGTACTGCTGAGAAAAAGGTATATTTCTTTCTACCCCTCTTAATTTTCTCCAGAGATCTATTATATCTACCTTATCCAGAGTTTTATTCACCTCCTTAACTTCTTTCTTGTTTATTTTGAGGTTAGATTTATCAAGTTCAGAGAGGGGGAGGCTGAGGTCCCCCACTAGTATACTTTTGCTGTCTATTTCTTCCTGTAACTCCCTTAACTTCTCCTCTAAGAATTTGGAAGCTATACCACTTGGAACATATATGTTTAGTAATGACGTTGCTTTATTGTCTATGGTGCCTTTAGCAGGATATATTTTCCTTCCTTACCTCTTTTGATTAGATCTATTTCTGCTTTTGCTTTGTCTGAGATTAGAATTGCAACCCCTTCTTTTTTTACTTCAGCTGAAACACAATATATTCTGCTCCAACCTTTTACCTTTACTGTGTGCATGATCCCATTTTAAATGTGTTTCTTGTAAACAACATATTGTTGGATATGGTTTTTAATCCATTCTGCTATCCATCTTCATTTTATGGGAGAGTTCATACCATTCACATTCACAGTTATGATTACTATCTATGTCTTTTCTTCCATCTCCTTTTCCCCCATTTAGGCTTTTAGTTCTTCCTTTTCCCTTCCCCTCCACAATAGAGTTTGAATTTTTGACCACCACCTCCCTCAGTCTTCCCTCCCTTTTTTCAGCCCCCCTCCCTTTTAATCACCTATTCCCTTACTACTTCTTCCCTCCCTTTTAGCCTCCACTCCCTTTTCTTTCCCCTTTCCCCTCCTACTGCCTATAGAGCTAGTTGTATTTCTGTACTTAACTGTGTTTGTTGTTCCCTCCTTGAACCAAATCAGATGAGAGTAACTTTCAAACAATGCTCATCTCCCTCCCCTCTTTCCCTCTACTATAGTATATTTTTGTGCCTCCTCCTGTGATGTAATTTACCTTTTTCTGACTCCTCCTTTTCACACCCACCATTACAATCCCTTCACATTCTTAAATCACATTTTTATCATGATATCATTTACTTTATACTGCTCCCTCTATCTATGTATATCCCTTTTATATCTCATAATAAATATACGGCTCTCAAGATTAACAAGTATCATCTTTCCTTACAGGGATGTAAACAGTTTGCCCATATTGAATAACAAGTTTTTTTCTCCTGTTTACCTTTTTATATCTCTCTTGAGACTTGTGTTTGAAGACTGAATTTTCTATTGAGCTCTGGCCTTTTTGTCAGGAAGGTCTGGAAATCCCTTTTTTTATTGAATGTACATCTCCTTGCCTGAAGTACTATGCTCAACTTTGCTGGGTAATGGATCCTTGGTTGTAGTCCCAGCTCCTTTGCCTTACAGAATATCATATTCCAATCCCTCTGATCTTTTAATGTAGAAGCTGCAAGATCCTGTGTGATCCTGAATGTAGCTCTTCACTATTTTGTTTCTCTCTGGCTGCCTATAGAATTTTCTCCTTCATTTGATAGTTCTGGAATTTGGCAACAATATTCCTTGGTGTTTGTAGTTTGGGGTCCCTTTCAGGAGGTGAACTGTGGATTCTTTTGATAACTATTTTGCCCTATTGATCTAGGACATCTGGGCAATTTTCCTTGATAATTTCTTGGAAGACATTGTACAGGTTCTTTTTTCATCATGGCTTTCTGGTAGACCAATAATCTTTAGATTTTCTCTCCTGGATCTATTTTCCAGGTCAGTTGTTTTTCCACTTAGATTATTTTACATTGTTTTCTGTTTTTTTATTCTTCAGATTCTGTTTGATTGATTCTTGATGTCTCATGGAGTCATTAGCTTCTACTTGCTTGATTCTAATTTTTATCAAATTTTTTTCTTCAGTTAACTTTAACATCTCCTTTTCCATATGTCCAATTGTTCCTTTTAAGGATTTATTTTCTCTAATATTTGTCCAATTTTTCTTTTAGATTCTTCTGTGATTTCTTTTTTCAATATTTTAAAAATTATTCATCAGTTTTTTCTTCTGTTTCTCTAATTTGGCTTTTAAAATCCTTCTTGAGCTCTTCTAAGAATGTTCTTTGTGCTTCAGGCTAGTTCATATTCCCTTCTGAAGCTTCAGATGGGAGTACAGTCTCAATGCTGACCTCTTTGGTATTCATGTTTTAGTCCTTGTCCCCATAGAAAGATTCTATAATCTTTTCTGCTTTGCTTCTTACTCATGATGATCACCCTTTTCCTGGATTTTAAAGTAGATCTCCACATCTGGGGCACAGGGGGCTCTGTCCCACAGTTTTTTCCCCTAAAACTAGAGGCTTTGTGTGTTGTGGCCTCTGATTCTTTCAGCTAGAAGCTAAAATGCTGCAGCTTATCTGGTGCTGAGGTGACTGGTGTTGGAAAGCAGAGGCCAGGTGAAGTTTTTTTGGTTTTCCCCAGAGTTACCCTGGACCTTGCTGTGTTAAGTATGGGGGAGGAGTGGTGTAGCCACAGGAGGTCTCCTCTGCTGAGCTAGAGCATAGGCAAACTCAGCAGTTGGTGATCCCATCTGTGCTAGTATCTTCCCCATTCCCCTGGGGTGCTGGGGCACGCTTGGGGTCCTGGTTTTGGCAGGTGTGGGCTGTTCCCCTCTGGGGCTCAGGATCTTCTCCTGGTTTGCTGAGGTGAGGCTGTCTGGGACAGCTCTGTTCTTGCACTGATCCCCTTCAGCCATAGCATGAGGGACCCTCCTTACCAATTTTCCTAGCCTCATGGGAGCAGCAGAAGCCTATTACAGGATTTTTCCTGGGGAGATATTCTCTGGGCTCTTCAAGGGCACCAAGGGGAGGGAGATACCAATTGCCAATTACCCCATTATCTTGACTCCTGGAAGTCAAGACCCCATTCTACTTTTTAAGGAGTTCTTTCTTTCTGTGGATTTTTTGTGTGTGCCTCTTTTACTACTTTGCTTAAATACTATTTTCTTCATTTGTTTTTTTTTTTGGTGTGTGTCTCCTTTACTAAGCTGTTGACTTCTTTTTTTTTTTCTTTTTTTTCTTTTTCTTTTTAGCATGTGCACACCTTTATTATACCTTGAACTTTGGAAAGGAGGAAATATTTTAAACTAACGATTTAATTTTTTAAATTAATTAATTTCTTTTTAGTTTTCAACATTCAGTTTCACAAGATTTTGAGTTCCAAATTTTCTCCCCATCTCTACCTTCCCCCCACCCCAAGATGGTGTGCATTCTGATAACCTCTTCTCCCAATCTGCCTCCCTTTCTATCACCCCATCCCACCCTTATTATCCCCTTCCTCCCTACTTTCTTGTAAGGCAAGATAGATTTCTAAATCCCATTGCCTATGTAGCTTATTTCCTACTTGCATGTAAAATCAATTTTCTAATATTTGTTTTTAAAACTTTGAGTTCCACATTATCTCCATTCCTCCTTCCCCACCCACTCTCATTGAGAAGGCAAGCAATTCAATATAGGTTACACATATGTAGTCATGCAAAACACTTCCATGACAGTCATATTGTGAAAGACTAATTATATTTCCCTCCATCCTACCCCCCCATTTATTCTATTCTCTCCTTTGACCCTGTCCCTTTTCAAAAGTACTTGCTTCTGTTTACTTCCTCCCCCAATCTGCCCTCCCTTCAGTCATCCTCCTTCTCTTATCTCCTTCCCACCTCCTTTCCTGTAGGGTAAAATAGATTTCCATACCCAACTGAGTGTATATGTTATTCCCTCAAGTCAAATCCTATGAGAATAAGGTTCACTCATTCATTCTCACCTCACCTCTCTTCTGCTCCAATGTAAAGACTTTTTCTTGCCTCTTTTATGTGAGATAATTTACTTCATTCTACCTCTCCCTTTCCCCTTTTCCAGTACACTCCTCTCTCACTCCTTAATTTTATTTTTTTAGATATCATCCCTTCATATTCCCCTAACTCTGTGCCCCCCTCCTCTCTCCCTCCCTCCCTCTCTCTCTCTCTACATACATACATACATATATGTTTCACATATATATGTATATATATGCATATATACACACATATACATATACAAACACACACACAGACATACACATTTCCTCCAACTATTCTAATACTGAGAAAGATCTGATGAGTTACAAATATTATGTTTCCATGTAGGGATGTAAACAGTTCAACTTTATTAAGTCCTTTATGATTTCTCTTTCCTGTTTACCTTTTCATGTTTCTCTTGAGACTTATGTTTGAAAGTCACATTTTCTATTCAGCACTGGTCTTTTCATCAAGAATGCTTGAAAGTCCTCTATTTCATTGAATGTCCATTTTCACCCTGAAATATTATACTTGGTTTTGCTGTGTAGGTGATTCTTGATTTTAATCTTACCTCCTTTGACCTCTGGAATATCATATACCCAGCCCTTGTTGACTTTTAAAAAATTATTTTCTTGCATCATTATTATTTCCCCTGCATTTTTCCTTTACCTCTTTTATCTGATTTTTGCAATCATTTTTGAAGTTTTCCAGGAATTCTTTTTTTGGAATGAGGGTGGGGTGGGAGCTGACACCAAATTACATTTTTCTTTGAGGCTTTGCATGTAGCTGTTTTGATTTTGTTCTCTTCTTTTACTTTGTGTTTTATCTTCTATATTACTATAGTAAATTTCTGTGGCTAGATTATTTTTTTGGTTGTTTGCTTATTTTCCCCAGCTTACTTATTGATCTTTAACATTATGTTAAAGTTGGACTCTGCCCTTGGGATAGAGGAAGCATTGTCCCAAACTTCAGATTTTTTGTGCCATTGTTTTCAGCACTAGTTCTGGGTGTTGGCAAATTTCCAGTTCTTCCAAAGAGGTATTGTCTAAAGAGAGATATGGTCACTGTTTTCCTGTTCAAGCACTCTTTTCTACCCTAGAACTGTGACTAGGATCTTGGTTCCTGTTAGTGCCCCTCCTCACTTTGGGACTGCAACCTAGAACTGCATATGGGCAATTCAAAAGAGTCCTGCACTCAGTGCCAGCAAAGAGTTCCCTATGATCCCCTTCTTACCTTGTTCAACCTTTCTATAATCTGTAGGCTGAGGGCTTTGGAAGTTGCCACCTCTGATTCAGTAGGCTGGGCCCTATACTGGACTATGCTCTATCACCCCAGTGAGACAGACCTTTTCTGCTTACCTTTTAAATTGTCTTGGGCTGGGAAATTATTTCATCTTGACCTTTTATTGGTTCTGCCATTCCAGAATTTGTTTTGAGCCATTATTTTCCACATTGTTTGGAGAAGAATTTGGGAAAATCAAGTGAGTCCCTGCTTTTTTTCCACCATCTTGGCTCCACCTAGATCTTTTCACTTGCCTTTGACTACTACAATTCAAATCTGGGGAAGAGAAGATCTTGAATCTACCCAGTTTTTGGTTTACAAATGACTGAGCTATTTCCTCTACACTAAACAAAAGGGTTTACCTCCACACTGTAGGAAGATGTAATGGAGATTCTGGAAAACTTAAGGTGTGTTTTATTATTATGTATGCTTTAATGATATAATCACAACACTGTATGAATTCTGGGAAAATGTTATGTGAAATCAGTGTGCAGAGAAGCAATTCTCTTTGTCACTTCTACTTTTTGAGGAATGAAACTTTCAGCCAGAAAGTTAAGAATTTATTTGATGACTGTCAGAACCCACCAGAGGGCATCACTTCAGGAGACAAAGGGTTAACCTGTTCTGCAGTCTTCAAAGAAACCAGTAGAGGACAGTGGAATCTGGACTAATTGGGCTTTACCATGCTTTGTGTTTTTTAGATATGTGAGTAAAGTCCTACCTCCACAGAGCAAGACAAGTTTATAAGTCAAAAATTTAGATTCAGATTGTCCTATAAAATTATGAGGTCAAATATTCTTATTTTTTCCCTCCTTCTTTCATTATTAGAGTGCTAAGAAATTAGAGTTCTATTAGAACTCTACCACGATTGGAGTTCAGAAGACCTAGATTAGAATCTTGCTTCAGGAACTAGCTGTGTTAACTAGCAGTGTGGTACTATGTGTTCAGGGACACACGGTGGCCAAATGGGAAATAGGGCAGCTGATGCCCCTCTTTCTAACTCAGCACATAACAGCAGTTACAACTTCTCCGAGGTATCAAATGAAGGTAATAATGAGGATAGCCATAGTTATATGCCTATGTCACAGGGCTGTTATAAAGGCTCCAATGAGCTAATGAGGCAGCTAGGTAGTGCAGTGAAGCCAGGAGGACTTGATTTTAATTTTGGCTTTAGAAACTTATTAGTTGTGTGACAAGTTACTTAGCCTCTGTTTGCCTCAGCTTCCTCATCTGTAAAATGGGGGCAATAATAGAACCTACCTACCATGGTTGTAAGGACATAATGGGATAATATTGGTAAAGCACTTAGAATGGTCCCTTGTACACGGTAGGCACTATGTACATGTTAACTATTATTAGCTACTATGATTCTAGGAAAAGTATTATACAAACATCAATTTTCCTTATTGATGAAGATATTACTTGTAATAAGTGATCATGTGACTTCAGAGAAGAGTGATTTTTGGCCTTTACAAGTAAGAGCTTTTTAATGCCATGGCTAAGGTGGTCCTTCTGTTTACGGCATTGTTTCAGATATCCTAAGTGAAAATCATGTATTTTAGAATATTACAGATGGAATCTATTTGTAAAGAAGTTAAA
Organism: Notamacropus eugenii; assembly: GCF_028372415.1. Lineage (NCBI taxonomy): Eukaryota > Metazoa > Chordata > Mammalia > Diprotodontia > Macropodidae > Notamacropus > Notamacropus eugenii. The sequence goes on along the minus strand of NC_092874.1, from coordinate 36,030,384 downwards.
CCCTTCAAAGGCATTGCCCCAAATTGAATTGTTTTGATACCATATCTCTAAAGTAATTGGAGGAGAGACAGTCCAATACAGCTGATAGCATGCTTGAATCGGAGTCTAAGGAACTGGGTTCAAATCCTGATTCTCCGACTTGCTAGCCGTGCAACTTTGAGCAAGTTATTTCTCTTCTTTGGGACTCAGTTTCCTCATCTGTAAAATAAAAGAGTTGAACTAGCTCACAGCAACCTTATGAAGTAGCTGCTTGCATAGTAATCATTTTGTAGATGAGGAAACAGGTCCTGAGAAGAGAAAGGCTTTAATGTCCTTTCCATTCGTCAATCTATAATCCATACTAAGTTTTCTCATAGAAGAGTCTAGCTGAGTACAGGGGAAAGAGTGGGGATCTTGGTTGTCAAATCCAGGGCAACAGACCATGAGTGAAACCTAATAGCAAAGTCCAAAGAGTTGCATATAAGCATATATTAACAAGGACAAAGTAGACATAAATATGGCCAGAAACAGATAAAAGGATAAATGGGAACTGAAAGTAGAGTACCGTACTCATAGTAGGACCTTAGTGATTACTGAACGAAACTGGTCTGCAAGAATGGGTCACCACGATGAGTTGTTTGGGGATTCTTTCTTATAGACCATGCTGGTGGGGTAGCCATATCTACTCAGACATCTTAAAGGACCAATAACCTTAAAAGCTTCAGTCTTGACAATGCTCTGCTTTCAGCAGTTGTCCAGGTAGTTGAAGTCCCATTTCATTACTTACTATTGTGACAATTTTGTGACTTGTATCAGGAAAGTGTCATTCATATATGCCATATGAATGTTGCTGTTCGGTAATTTCAGTTGTGTCCAATTCTTTGTGATCCCATTTGGGGTTTTCTTAGCAGATACTAGAGTGGCTTACTATTCCTTCTCCAGCTTATTTTACAAGAAAAATGAGGCAAATAGGGTTAAATGACTTGCCCAGGATCACACAGCTAGTAAATATCTGAGGCCAGACTTGAGCTCAGGTCTTCCTAACTCCCGGTCCAGTGCTCTATGCACTTTTGCCACTTAGCTCTCCACTATTTGAATAGGTACTCTCTAATGTAATCTCACAACCTTATCATAGGATAAAAGGTCCTGAAATGATAAGGGATTTTAGAGATTATTCCAACTTTCTCATTTTATAGATGAGGAGGATGAGGTTCTTGGAGGTTCATTTAATATTCCACAGGAAATAAGTATTAGAGCCAAGATTTAAGCCCAGGTCCTTTGACTGAATCTGGCACTCCTGCTTTACTCTACTTCCTTTCCTCTAATTACTTTACAGGTTTGTTTTCCAAACATCTAAGTTTCTGAAAATAGCAGAGAAAAGCTTTGAACTCATCAACTCCTGTCCCTGGCCCTTTCCACTCCACTCCACTGCTTTCCTTCTTGTTTCTGCTTCTCATCCTTTAGTTTCACCCAAATGCTCTCTAAATTCTTCCACTAGAAAGTTACTGAATTTCTATATAGGTATACATCTTATAAATAGGGTTGTTCTGCCACTTAATCTTATCTGCTCTGTTCTACTTTAACAATATGTATTTTTTCTACTGCCATGTTTAAGTAAAAATAATGATCCACCAAATCTTGGTAGTATATCTGAGATGGTATTTAAATCCTGCATAAAAATTTAAAGTTCACTTCATTGTCTGCTTGACTGCTTATAGATAACCATTTTGATGAAATGATATGAGTGGTAGTGGGGGTACTGTCCAGTTGAATTGAGAGTGGAGGACAGGAATGAAAGTGTAGTATCTCCTCTCACCATCCCCACTTATACTGTGATGTTGGGTTGCCACAGAGAAACTGACTACTTCCTCCCTCAGGGTTCTATAGGTAAGCCTAAGGGGATTGGGTTTCTAATCATGAGTCCCTATCCAGTTAACTCCTCAAGAGTGATGAACTGAGTGGCATCAATTAGCTTTTACAAAAGGGGTATTTATTGAGAAGGTATAACATCAACAAAAGTTACAAAATGTCTCCCCAAACTGAGGATGCTTTCTTTCCTCTGTACATGCATAGGAGAGAGTAGTGTCAAATTTAACATTGAAAGTTAGAGGTATACATGTAGGTAACATGTTGGGCTGATAAGTACAGCATGATTCTTGGCCCTGAGAGTACTTTCTCACTTCTAGGTGTGGCATCAATGATGAATAAATCACTCCCTTGCTCAACTGGGCTGGCTCCTTGCCTAATAGCATGGTGTCTCAGCTGATGGCTCAATTCACTGCTGGGCTGGGTCAAATAGGTTTTTCAGTTGCCATACTAGCTGTTCATTGGACTTGATTGTTGCTGCTATGAGTCTATCAGCTGATGGGACCTCTGGTAACTTTCATGAATCTTCCAGTATCACCAGTTCTTGGACACACCAATCTTGGCATACTCTTTCTCATGAGAACAGAAAAGAATAAACATAAAAAAAACAATGGTAGTACGTGTTCTTGGACACGTGGGAAGATAGGGCGTCTACCGCTGCTCTCTGAGTATCTTTACAACAGTTCTTGTCTCAATCTCTACTTAAAAGGAAAAGTGACAAAAGGACTGACAAGAGAGTGTCATGTAATCAAACTCAGTTCTGGCTCAAAACCTTTGAAGTCATTGACTCCTCGATCCCGTAGACAACCAGAAGACTCCTCACCATCACACACTGCTAGTTTCCCAGTTACTCATGGTTAGAAGAAGGCTCATCAAACCTCCTCATATAATTGAATTTGAAGTAGGTCAGGAAATATCTATACACACTCTGCATAATCCACTAGGAAAGGAAAGTATGAGCATGCTCTAAGGAAAGGGCTCTTATTGGCTAGTTCCCTATCACACAGCATATATCCACCAGAAGAAAGCTGAGTGTAGCAAACTGAGGGGACTTTGGGTGAAACTCAGGTTTCTCTCATTACCTTGTTATTAAATCCTGAAATCTGATGTCAGACTATGTCTCTTTACTGGCCCCTTTTGGACACTGGTTGAGTTTAAATCTATTTCTAATCCAGGTGCCATTTTCTCCCTCTTGCTTCTAGTGGAGTATCTGAATCCTCAGATACTGATTTTGGCTTATTGACCTATCCTCTATCATTTTTTCTGCATGGGAAACTCCCAGCCCAGCACCTAGTTGTGGCCCTGGCCCCAGTTGGGAGACTTAAACCATTGTTGTGAAACACCTTCACTGGTAGCCTATGGCAAGTTCTATATTTGATCCTTCCGTGGAAAAAACAGTGTGTCCATATTCTTTGCTTTGGTATAAAGGGGAAAGACAGCATGATGCAGTAACAATGAATTTGGAGTCAAGGGATCTGCTTCAGGACCTAATTCTATCAATTACCTGCATGACCTGGGAGGAATTCCTTTTTGTCTCTGGATTCCCATTTCCTTTACTTATAAAATGAGGATGTTAGACAAAATGACCAGCCATAAATCCATGATCCAATAAGGTTTGGAACCCTAGGTGATATGTCATGGTAGGTGAGCAATGGATTAAAGATTCATGGAACTTTATCCTGGTTATGACTATTTTCTCTTGGAGTTCTGCTCAAATTGCCAGATTCATTCCACCAGTCATTCCACCAGTAAGAAGGAACTCAAGTAATAAAACACTGACATAAATCACCATCTTGTAAAAGTCCTCATAAAGATGGAATTCAACATAAAGTTGCACATTCTGAACACCAGGCCAAATTATTAAATTATGAATAATCAAGGTCTGGCAAAGGCCTTGGTGAAATGGGAATATCTGTGTAGAATCTTCAGAAGGATGATATTTCAACTGGAAAAGAGTAGCAAGGCCAGTTTGTCCTATTGGAAAAGAGCACCACATACATGAAGAAGAAGAAGATTCTTGGCACCTCCTAGAGGAAAAAAAGGAGAGATGAAGGGGAGATAATCAACGGCAACTCATGATACAAGAGACAGAACATGACTCAGGGCTGGCTGGTCTTGGGCCCGCTGCCGGGGAAGCTACTTCAGTTATAATGCTGCCCTCCAAGGGGTACCTTGTGAAGTTTATATTCTTAATGTTTGTAATTAAGCTCTTAGCTATGATGGTGATTGGTGTCTTGTAAATTTTTATAGTAAATAATACTGCAAAAAGAGAACATGGAGGATTTGAAATACATATGGAATGAGCTGAGCAGAGAGGAGCTGATGAACTACAAAGAAAGAGGAGTGGATGGGGAGGGGAGCGTAAAGGGAAAGAGGGAGGAACTTACAGGAGGCAAGGAAACAATTGGCGAGATGCCAGAATGTAGCCCCTTTCATCATTCTGGGAAAGTAAATGCTAGGAGGCACCATGAGCACCGCAGACATCAAAAATGAGAGAAAAGGAGCGAAATCAGCCCTAGGTGAAGCAAGTGACGAGTAGTGAAGGGACTAATTAGGAGTGTAAAGAGAAAAAAGGCGCCACTCTCACATATGGAGGAGATCTTTAATTACTTTAAATAGGTTAAAGACTCATTACAAATTAAGATTTTCTCCCTGGACATCCTCTGATATTAAGATTTTTATTTTCACCCTCTCCTCGCCTCCCCTCCCAACAATGGACATCATTACATCACTTGTGATAGCCCACAGTGTTTGTTGGAAATGCCAGGGGACTTCTTTCCGACCAATTGTCTTGCCAGTATGGTAGCTCTTTGTTCCATTACGTACCATTCTTTGGGGAAGGGAAGGAGGGTGGTCTTTCTAAGGGGAGGAAAGACTCAATCACAGAGGCATTTGCCCCTATCTTGGCATCATCTCCTTTACAGAAAAGATGTTGAGTGAGGGGCTGACAGTTCTCTTGGATATGAGGCAGCAAGATATCGCTAATATTCTCAAACACCTCAGAAACCATGTCATGCTTGGGTTATCACTATGGCTGTTGGTCATCTCATTGGCATGACACCAAATGGTCACCTGAGTAATTTGCAAGATGGCAGACTAATTCCCTAGTTGAAAAAGGTCCACTCAAGAGAATGGAAGCAAAACGTTTGATTGTTGAAAAATAAACCTAATTCCCCCCAGAGATCTCTTCCTTCCCAAACTTTGTGGTAGCTAGGTGACCAAATGAATAGAATATGCTGGACCTAAGGAAAAGAAGAGTTCAAGTGCAGCTACAGACACTTACTATCTCTTTGACCTCTGCCTCAGTTTCCTCATCTTTAAAATGAGAATAATAATGGCACTTCCTTTCTAGGATAGTTGTGAGGATCAGATGAGATCGATTTCTAAAGCACTTTGCAAACTTTAAAGTGCTATAAAAATACTAGCTATAATTATTATTGTTTCTCATCAGCATTGTTTCATTATTTAGCCAGAGACAATGATGCATGAAAAAGCATTGCAAAATGTGTTTTCTTTTATTGGTTAAGAAAAGATCAAATTATTTAGGCCAAAATGATTAGATGTCTTGTTCCCAAAGGATAGCAATAATTTCTACTTTGTTCTTGCTTTGCGTAGTTTCTGTTTTTAAATGTTTTGTCTCAGAAAAAGGTCAAAGTAGTGAGACACACATGTAGGGAATATGATAGGCTAAGTCCCTGGTCACTCCTGGCCCCAAAAGTCTTTTCTCATTTTGTAGAATTCTCATGTAATTGACTTCTGGATATGGACTGAGTATTGAGTTCAAATCCTAACTCTCCTATTTACTGTGTGACCATGGTCAAACCACTTGACCTCTCTGAGCCTCAGGTTCCTAGGCTGTAATAGTGTGAGACATATCACTGAGGTGATAGTATCTACCTCATTGGGTAATTGTGAAGCTCAAATGAAATCATGCATACAAAGTGCTTTAGAAATTTTAAAGTGCTATGAAAATGTCAATGAACATTTATTATATATGTATTTATATATCATATTATTAATATATATAATATATTATTATATATAAATATATGTTATATGTATATGTATATCATATATAACAAATATGTTACATATTTATTATAAAAGGTGAGCTTTCCTCCCCTTAAGTAGGGTCTCTAGAAAGGGTGCTTGGCAAGAATCGGGGGAAAGAATTAACCAATTCTTTTATGTAACATTTGTTAGTTCTCCATCGTGTAGAGAACTGACTTAAGGCCAATGAAGATGAACCTGGCATTTATAGAACCCTTGGAAGTCCAGGCATATATTTCATGGGATCTATGCACTTGAATGGGGAAAATGTTAGCTTTATTTTTCATATCTTCAAGCTGAAATATAGCATTTCCTTCAATTATGAATTTTTAAAATGATTAAAATTTAATTAAAAAAATTAAAAATAAACCCATGATGATTCAGAGATAGGGTCCATAGGCTACAGCAGATTTGATGATGGATTTTAGACCCATTGGGGGAGGTATAGGCTGGGGTTTTGAGGGAATGGACCTGAAGTCTGTAACTGAAAATGGTTCAGCAAGGGAGCTTACCCAAGGCACAGAGAAGAGGTCAGTTTCAGATTAGTCGAAACAGTCTGAGAGGGCCAGAGGCAAGGGAACATGGCAGCAGGGGCTGAAAGGATGGAGCAGCCACAGAATTCAGGGGGCAGAGAGGGCCAAGCTAGTTAGCCAAAGCCAGCACGTAATCTTCCACGTGTACTTAATAAATGTTTGTTGAATCAAAACCAGACACGACAAAGATTAAAGACAAGCGTTCTGAGCAGCATCAAAGAACCTGGGGGAAACCTGCTTTCCTCAGCCAGTTGGTTGGATGCCCCAAGCCAGGGCACATACTGTGGCCCCTGCTACTCCCTCCATGGTGAGCAGAGTCTAGCTGCCCACCATTCTTTGGAATGACAGGCAGCTGTTGTAGGGCTCTCAGTGGACCAGGAAGCCAGTAGGCCATCCCGCTTCTGTCTTAGAAGTATTGACCTGCTTGATATTGGGTCCTCTGAATAGGTTTTCTTTACCCAGAATCAGTGTCAAAGACCTGCCATGTGGGATCTAGCTGAAGAAGTGAGAAAACCAAATGGACTTGCTACTGAAACTCTAAGGAGAGTAACAAATGTGTTATTTCAAAGGTTAGGAATTCACTTTGGAACACTGAGTCCCCAGAATGATTTCCTTCCTCACTGGGCATTCCTCATGATGGCCTTAACAAATACTTCACACATTCACTTTTGTGAAGGCACAATTACAGTGAGTGACAGGTTAATAACATTTTACTAACAGTGATAATGAAGGCCATTATGATCCTGACAGTGATGGTGGTTGACATTTGTTCAGTGCAGAGATTCTTAACTTTAATTCTGTGAACTTGTTTAAAAAATATTTGGATAATTTGTATTTCAATATGGTTCTATGAAGAGGTCTGTAGACTTCATTAGACTTCCAAAGGAGATCATGATACAAAATGGTGTGTGGTAGTCCTTCATTGCCCAAGAAGGCCTTGCCATCAGAGAAATGATGACATGACTTGCACTTGACTTTGTTTTGAGTGGGGGAGGGCTGTGCAAGTCACCAGCCTCACTTCTCCTCCAGAGCCATCTGAATCCAGTGACCAGATATTCATCAGGATGACTGGAGATGACCCAGGATGAGGCAATTGGGGTTAAGTGACTTGCCCAAGGTCACACAGCTAGTGAGGGTCAAGTGTCTGAGGTGAGATTTGAACTCAGGTCCTCCTGACACCTGCACTGCACCACCTAGGTGCCCCATGTTACAAAATAAGGAAGGAAGGAAGGGAGGAAAGAAAGAAAGAAAAGAAATAAAGAAGGAAGAAAGAAAAGGAGGAAGAAAGAGCTTTTGGCATAGGGCTTTAACTTTTACAAACAATTTTACAAATATATTACCTTAGAGTGCTAGGATTGGAACCAGGAAGACCTGGTTTCAAAAACCACCTTAGAAACATATTAGCTATGTGACCTTGGAGAAGTCACCTCACCTCTTTCAAGTTTCTGAATTTTAGTCTCCTGTAAATTGGGGAGTAATAACTGATACTACTTACCTCGCAGGGCTTTTCATAAGGCTCAAATGAGAAACTATACGTAAAGTGGTTTATGACCTTAGGGCACCATACAAATGCCATTTCTTTTTCTTATCTCATGATAACTAGGAGGTCAGCCTTAGATTCGGGAAGATTAGGCTCACATCTCACCACTGACTCATATTGTTTATGTGACCCTGGGCTTGAAGGGACCTCCTTTAATTCCTTCATTTTACAGATAAGGAAACTGAGGCCCAGAGAGATTAAATGACCCACCTCATAGTGGTGTAGTGAGTATCAGAGATAAGGTTGAACCTGAAGTCCTTGGTCCCAAAGCCACTGTTTTCAGTGTCCCAGGTCTTTCCCTAAGACTATAAATACGATAAGAAATAGCTAGCATTCATATAGTTTTAAAGTTTACAAAGCACTTCACACATTATCAGTAGTGGATGAAGTCATTCTTTGTTCCTCCGAGAAAATGTGGGAAAATAAAGAGGTAAATGAATGAACAGACGCACATGTATGTGATCAACACACATAACAGCAGTAATGGCTAGCATTTATACAGTAACTTAAGGTGTGCAAAGCACTTTCCCAATCAGTGCTATTTCACATGGTCTTCACAACAACTCTGGGACGTAAGTGCTATTATTACCTCCATCTTACAGTTGAGGAAACTAAGAGATATTAAGTGAATTGCCCAGGGCCACAGACCAAGAAGTGTCTGAGGCATGATCCATACCCGGATCTTCCTCACTCTAGTTCTAACACTATATTCATGGTACCATTTGGCTGCCTAATCCATTTTATAATATGATTTCATATTATAAATTTATAGAACATATAAATATATGTATATATATAAATATGATATAAATATAGATTTACAGATAAATATATACACGTAAATATGTGTGATCTGTGTCCTTCTCTTTCTTCTCTCCCTCCCCTCTTCTTTCCTCCTCTGTTTTCCTCTCCCTTTTCCTCTTCTTTTCTCCTCTCTTCCTCTCCCCTCCCCATCCTCTCCTCTTCTCTCCTTCTCTCTCCTCCTCTCTCTCTCTCCCCCTCTTTCTCTCTGTCTTTCTTTTTCTCTCCCTCTCTCTGCTTCTCTGTTTCTCTCTCATTTAATCCCCACAATAGCCCTGTGAACTAGGTCACACAAATATTATTATTTCCATTTTACAGATGGGGTAAAAACCAACGCCAAGAGTTGGAAATGGTTTTCAGGATTGTAGAAAGTGGAGAAATTAGACCATAGCAGAAAGGCTGGACTTTTGGAGCTCCAGACAGGATTCAGGGCAGCTGTGACATGTGGAGCCAGATCCTGGTTTGGGAGCTGTCATGCCATCCCCCAGCCTGGCCAAATCTCCCTTTCCATCTTTCTTTAGTTGCTGCCCATGTGGTAGTATGAGATAACTCAATTAGTACAAACAGATAAGGACATATTAGAGTCCTGGGAGGAAGACATTCCTAGTTGGAGTCCCTAATGCATACAAGGAAAATGGTTAGATAAAGCCTTATTTAATTATATTGCAGGCGGGAAGGGAGGTACAAGGAATCATGCTGTAGTTAAGTATTTTTTTAATGAACTCTTCATAGTGGCTGTGTGGTTCTTGCCAGCTTGTCAGAGAGTCATCAATTACTCACTTCAGCCAACCCTAGACATGCAGATATCCCCTCCCCCCAGATTTTTTCCATTATTTATGAACATCTATTGAACTAGACTCTCTCTGTCTTTCCTCTTCAATATTTCCTAAATATTTATCCCCAGTGAGGTGCCGTTATCCTTTCAGGAGTGAAATCAGCCTCCTTTTGTATTCACCCAACTGCCCTTCAGCCTTTGGAGCTCCTGGCTGCATTATTTTAGGCTTATTTTCCTTAATTCTTTCAGGTGACAATCACAGATTTAACCCTGACAAGGAAGGTCATCTACAATGTGGCCAACAAGTGATCATCTTGCCCCGTTGGAGTCCTACAGGAAAAGTATCTCAGTGCCTTCAGAGGCAGACAATTCCACTTTGGTGTGCTCAGATACTTAGAGTCTTTTCCCCACAGATCAAGCCTAAATCTGTCCCTTTGCAACATCCAGCAGTCCCTTCGACTCTACCCTTTGGGGACAAGTAGAGCAAGGTTAGACCCTCTTTCACATGACACCCTTCAGGTTCATGAAGACAGAGACTTGAACCCCAGTCTTCAGACTAAAAATGTCCATTTTCCTTGACCAATATGCTTGGTCTTTAGCCTGCTCCTTAACCTGGTCACCTTCTCCTATGTATGTTTTAACTTGTCAGTGTTTTCACTACAATGTGGCATCCAGAACTGAACCCGGAGCTGAAGTTTGACTAGAATCATGAGTCTGTGACCCCCTCGTAGTGCACATTATGTCTTTCAGTGGAGCCTGGGTAGCATTCGATATTTTGGTGCTACATCACAGAGCTGGCTTTTATTATTTGGCCTACCTTCATCATCATCATCATCAAGCATTTATTATGCATAGCCTCAGACACAATGTGACCCTGGGCAAGTCACTTAACCCTGTTAGCCTCAGTTTCCTCATTTATAAAATGAGCTGGAGAAAGAAATGGCAAACTACTTTGTTATCTTTGCCAAGAAAACCCAAAATAGGGTCACAAAGGGTCAGATATGACTGAAATGACTGAAAAACAAGCAAATCACTAAACTAATAACATACAAAGACATTTGGTGGCTTTAAAGGGAGAATTCAATTTCCCCAAGTCCTAGTTTTAGTAGTTTCTGTACAAGGGACTCTTTTATCATTCTGTTTAGTGGCTGGCTAGTATTGTGCTAGGTTCTAGACAGCTAGGGGATTGGGGGTGGGAGTGGGGAATAGGGTATCAGGACACGGAGTTCAGAAGACTCAAGTCTAAACCTTGCCTCACACACTCACTAACTGTGTGACCCTAGCCAAGTCACTTATCCTCCATTTATCTCATTTTCCTCAATTGTAAAATGGGGCAAATACACCTCCTTTGTAGGGTTGTGGTGAGGATCAAATGAGCCTTGATTTGTGAAGCCCTTAGCATAGGGCCTGGCCTGTAATAGGCACTTGATTAATGCTTATTCATTCCCCTTCTCCTGTCATAATGATAGCTGGTATTTAAGCTCCAGAATTTGGTACCAAGATCCACAAATGTCACCCTCAAAAGGTAAAATTAACTGAAGTATGAAATAGAAGAGATCCACCATCAGCCTAAGAGATGCTTCGTAAACGTGCTGCTGATAAGGCTGGGGCGTGTCCCAGATTGAAATTCAGCATTCATTAAGGGCTAGGGTGTTCTCCCCAATTTCAACAATTTAAATTAAACTAACGTAAGAGATATGAATCTTGGGAACGGTGAACATCTGAGTGACTAGGGCTACAGAACAGAAGGGTGGTGATGGTCACCCTTGTGTCATAGATTGAGAACTGGGGGAGATCTCAGGGTGACTGTGCCACCCTCCATTTCACAAATGAGGAAGTAGAGGCCCAAGCATGCCAAGTGACCTTCCCACAGTCATGCAGACTTTCCACCTACAAATACAGAGTTCTTACCAGTGCCACATGCTGCTGACTCTCAGCTGATAAAATCCAGTTTCTGAAACTGCTGAGAACTAGAATTTTAAGCTGTGTTGATGTCAGCAGGGTGCAAACACCCTGCCCAAGAGGCCCTGTTCTGAACAGCCAGCCCTGACTGGCCTCCTTGGCTTTACCGTAGCCTTAAGCATGCCAACAATGTGAGTCTATTTGCCAACCGTGTTCCATGGGTGGTGCTGCACCACACGTGTTCAGTGAGGCAGGTAAGTGGTATAGTGGAAGACAGACCTTAGTTCAAGTCCTGCCTCAGATACTCAAACTCCTGCAGACTCAGTCTTCTCATCTGTATAATGGCAACAGTAATGGCATCTACTTTATAGGGTTGTGAGGATCAGATGAAATACTGAGTGAACTGCTCTTTATAAACCTTGAAGCAAAATGGTAAGGATGAGGATGGGACCTCTGATTTCACTGAGAGAGGGAAACTCCCAAATGAGGAAGGCAGGTTGGTACCTTTTCTAGCTGTAGTGTTAGAGGATTGCTTAGGAAGTGTTGTCAAATTCAAATAGGGAGGGGGCATTAAACCCATATATAAGCATCCCTGCCAGCTACATATTGATTTGGAGAACACCTTATTAGCATCATGATCCATTGTACTTTTAATTATTTTGTTAAATATGTCCCAATTACATTTTAATCTGGTTCAGGCTGTCCTTGAGAGTCTTGGGGGTGGAGATGGGCATGTGACTCCATATTTGACACCTCCGGCTTGTAGCATCTGTAAGATAAGTGACTTACCAAAGGCTACACAGACATTATGTGTCAGAGGTAGGATCTGAACCCAGAGCTTCCCAGTTATTTCTATCCATTGTGCCATATCTTCTATGACTATCGTTGTTAGTGATGGAGGACAGCTACTGCACTCTTGGTTGGAATCTGCTACCCCTGCTGGAAAAAGTAAGTGTTCCTACCACCCTTTCCAGAGGTAAACAAGCAGCTCCATTTGGTTTTTATTTCCTTTCACTTGGAAATTTTTCTGGAATCTCATAATAGACAAGAGTTTCCACAAAGAGCCTTGAGGCCTGTGAAGGATAGTCTAGTACAGTGGCAAGAACACCGACTTTAGAGTCAGAGGGCCTGAGTTTGAATCTTGGCCCTGCTGTATGCTACCTGTGAGGTCTAGGGCAAGCTAGTTATCCTTTCTGGGCCTCGGTTTTCTCAACTGTAAAATGAGGGTATTGAACTAGATGCTCCAAACAGTGGTGGATATTGACCTCTCTCTAAAATCTGGATAGATGTGGGTTCAGATTCTGCCTTTGACATATACTGCCTGTGTATCCTCTGGTAAATTAAGAGATGAAGTTTTCAGTGCCTCAGACAATTCTCTAACACCTGAAGCTGAGCATCTTCATGGGTAGTGAGAGCTGTTGAACCAATGAAATAAACTGACAGTAATAACAACCCACCTTTCTAGGTCTTTAAGGTTTGTCTAGTGCTTCACACACACTATTTCATTTAATCCTCAACCACCCTGCCTGGCAAATGCTGTTATTACCCTCATTTTACAGACAAGGATACTGACACTCAATTGAACAGATAAGCCTTGTGCCAAGCCCCGCGAAGGTTCAGAGGGGTGACCCACCAGCACACAGGGAGAGTCTGAGACGGCTCTGGAATGCCAAGTTCATCCCTTTGCTATGACACGGGCTGACAGAGCGCTAGCAGTAGCAGCAGGCTCAGCCACATTTGCAGAGTCCTTTGTTTGCCTTTAGAAGTTTGCAGACCTTCCCTGAATGCCTTTCTGCCCTGTTTCCAGGAGCTCTGTCAAGGCAGGGCATGGGCAGTCCATGGGACCCCTCAGGCACTGGGCTACCCTTAGCATCGGTCAGGTAGAGCAGATGAACAGGTGGAAGGACTAATCATTCCTCAGCCCCATCAAGAGAAGTAGCCGGCAGCCGGGGAATGCAACTGTTTGGGACCCAAGGTTCAGCCTCCCTAGCCCACCCTCCCACCTCCCAACTCTTCCCTGCTCCCAACATGCTGCTTGCTAGGTTGGCTGAGATGCCTTTTAACTGGCATTCTGTTTATTTGCTGGTGTTGGGGATTGTGCAATATCAGAATGCCCTGGCTGGTTTCTAGGAGGAGCTGCCCTGATGGCTGGGGCATAGTGCACTGGAGGCCCCGGCCTCCCGGGGGGTGTGGAATCTTCCCTTGGGCTGTGGGGCCCAGCATCCTTCCCTAAGAGGTAGTGGGAGCTCCACTCAGGGTTCTGGCTGGCTCTTTCACCTGCTCCTCCCACCGGAGCTGGGGGTGGGCGGGGGAGCTGTTACAAGTAGGTGGCACAGCTGTTTGCTTTGACTGGCTCCCCTACCTAGGGGAATCCTAACCACACAGTTAGCGTTGCAAGATGAAAATGGCATTTAGATTTTAATAAACTCACCCTATTTCTTTGTTACAGGAAAAAAAAGGGAGGGGAGGGGGGGCAGGCGCTGTGAAACCAACACAAAACAAATAAACAAAAACCCAAACCAAAAGGAAAAAGCCCCCAAATTCACTCACCAGGTTGCCAGTTACATGCCAGGGACAGGCAGAGCGCACCGAAGGGACCATGCTCTTTCCTTACCAGGGAGAGGACCATTAGATTAATTTGGGGATGGGGATGGGGATGGGGATGGGGACGGGGACGGGGACGGGGACGGGGACGGGGATGGGGACGGGGATGGGGACGGGGATGGGGATGGGGATGGGGACGGGGATGGGGATGGGCATGGGGATGGGGATGGGGATGGGGATGGGCATGGGGATGGTGTGTCTCCCAAACACCTGGCTCCCTCCTTTTGCCACATATGCCTGGTTTTCCAACTCGTGAGCCTTATTTTTTTATGGTTTTGTGCATTTTCATTTACACCAGCATGTATATTTTATAAGTCTATGTGTACATATTTCTTGGTGATTTACTTGTAAATTTCCTAAATGGGGAAGCCACACAAAGGTCGCCAAGCTGTGGTTTGAATTCAATAGCGTTTCCTAATAGGAAATAATAATGCAGACGGCAGAAACATATAGGCAAAGCGGGAAATGCATTTTCAACTGGAAAGTTATTGAGTGTTTATAATCAAGGAGCTGATTCTGAAAGGGGGGGGTGAACTCGCCCCCCCCACTTCCCTGTCATATAAATCACTGAATGCTCTTAAAGTCGTCATCCTGAAGGGCTAAATCTTTCTAGCCTTGGCTTCCGAGTTGTCCTAGACAAATAATATATCCACACGTACCCATGTGTGCCTGTTTCTGCTTGTCCCAGATCATCTCTCTGCACATATTTTGAGGGTGGTCTCAGCAAGAAAATTTTATAAATGTTATTCGTAAGGTCCTTAACAATTTGCAGGCTCTAGGAATGCAATAACTTGTATGTATTGATTATTTAGAGGACTTAAATGTGAAAGAAGGAAAAAGCAATTTCCCACAATTCTGATGCTTATTAGTTCACCCTGTAACAACCTCAAAAGTGTTAGGTGCCTTTGAAGTCAATCTAAGATCAATCAACAAACTGGGAAAATAAAAGAAAGCCAGTGTACTACCATCAGGAGAGAGCTGCAGTCTTTTACTCTATCTTGGCATTCTACTCACTAAAGCACGGTAAATAGAGCTCTAGACCTGGAATCAGGAAAACTCCTCTTCATGAGTTCAAATCTGGCCTCAAACATTTATGAGTTGTGTGACCCTGTTTGCCTCCATTTCCTCTTCTATAAAACGAGCTGGAGAAGGAAATGGCAAACCACTCCAGTATCTTTACCAAGAAAACCCCAAATGGGGTCACAAGGAGTCAATAGAAATGACTCAACAACAAATGCTTTAAAGGAATGTGCAATGAATATAAGCTTCTTCAGGGCAGGCACAGTTTCCTGTTTTTGTCTTTGTATACCTAGCTCCTCTAACAATGCCTGCCACATAGTGAATACTTAATAAATGCTGTTATTGTTACTAGGATCCTAGCCTTTTTGTGTTCATTCTTCGTTGCCAAAGAAGACCATGCCATCAGAGAAATGATGACATGACTTGCACTTGACTTTGTTTTGAGGGAGGGAGGGCTGTGCAGGTCACCAGCCTCACTTCTCCTTCAGAGCCATCTGAATCCAGTGACCAGATATTCAAACTATTGGGACCACAATCCATTCAACCACATTTACTAACTAACTCTTGTCCGTGTCTGCATATAATGAGCTGGAGGTCTTCCTTAATTTCTGTTAACATCATAAGGGTAGCTGTGGAACATGCTAGCTATTTACCTGCCATCCTTTACCCTTGCCAGAAAAGTATCTGCCATATATATTAGGCCACTTTTTTCTTTAAAAGGCAGGGAATCTGTCCTTGAGACTTGAATGATCCAGGAAGCTAAGGCTTGAACTACTGATGTGGCTTGTTGGTTATGTAGAACATAAAAGGTTAGCCCACAAGGAGTCAGTGCCCTTCAGACAGATATCTCACACCCATGCTAGTCACCTTACCTGATATACCCTGCTGGCAAGGTATGCTTTTGTAAGAAGACATGGGAGTGGCTGCTATCTGAATCAATGGTGCATCATTGCTGAGTTATCTTTTCTATATTATGGCTAATTAAGTCTCTTAGCTTCCCTGCTATTCCTAGAACAAGACAGTTCATATTCTGACTCCGTGGGCTGTCCCCTATGCCTAGAACTCTCTCCCTCCTTATCTCCACCTCTTTGGCTTCTTTCAAATGTCAGTTACAGTCCCACTTTCTTTAACCAGTCTTTCCTAGTCCTTCATCTTAGTGCGCTGGAAGCAACCTTAGAAGTCCTCTGGTATGATTCCTTCACTTAATAGATGTGGAAACTGGAGTAAATACTTCCCTAATGTCACACAGCTATCAGAGCTGGGATTTGAAGTCAGGTTTTTGGATTTCAAATTCAATTCTTTTTTGGTACACAATATACCTGTAGTTCTTATCTTACAGGGTAATTGTAATTATAAAATGACATAATACTGTCTATTATTATTTTGGCTATGATTATGATTACTATCAATGCCTTGTAATATCACAAGTAAGGGAGTTGAAATTTATGATCCCATTCCATGAGATTCCGTGTTCTTCTTTCATGACCAGTACTGCAATTGATTAGCAGCCTGGGCTCTTATCTCTGAATTATGAGTTTGAAAGGGCCTCCTTGAGTGTACAGAGGTGGAGTAGAGAACTTCTACTACATTCAATTCTATACATTACTTTCTTTTGTAGTAGTTGCAATTACCCAACCTATTTCTATACTTTTCAGAAGCCCAATGTCTCGCATTTACCTTTGAGAATTTCAAGATGACTTGGGGATGTGTGCCATTATGGCCAATGGCTCATTATTTCTCCCATTCATGGAGAAGGAAATGTGCTTCTAGAAGTTTCTGAAAAAGTTGATGGTCCATAGGGAGGGAGGAAGTGTTAAGCAGATTGGTTGTTCTCCCTTGTAACTTTTGCTCCTCCACTCTTCACCTACAATGAGTTTTCTCCTTGTCCTGGGGGGAATGCTTACAGATCATCTGGAGGCAAAACTATAATTTAGGGTGATCAGGAATGTTTTTGAACAATTCAAGTAAAGGCAATGGCTTTGGCAGAAATGTTGGTCCTATTTTAACCAATGAAGAAACTAAAACACAGACCTTATTAGGTTAGGACTGTCACAGAACAATCATAGATGGTTGGGGTTGGAAAGGGATTAAGGGGCATTTTATCTAATCTCTTTAATTTGCAGGAAATTGAGGCTTGTCTAAAATGAAGGAGAGGTCCTGGTCTCTTGTTCTTAATCCAGTGCTCTTTAATCAGTTCAAAAACTATAGTGTCCATAACAGGAGATCCAAGTTGGCGAAGGGTACATTGAACTTTTTGTGCCTATCCTGATCCTCCTGGTTGCTAGTACCTCACCCCTCTTCTCCCATTACTTTGTATCTACTTTGTGTGTGTGTGTGTGTGTATATATATATATATATATATATATATATATATATATATATATATATACACATGTATGTATATATATACATCTACATATATAATTTGCTTACATGAAAATGTTTTCTCTCAATAAAACACAATCTCCTTGAGGACAGAGACTGCTTCACTACTTTGTATTTGTATTTCTAACACTAATGTTTAATATATAGTTGGTGCTGCATAAATTCTTAATGAACATATGAATTGTTAGCTTTAGTGATAGATCTATTTGATTTTTTGATCCTTTCTTATCATGCACATCTGAAAGCCAATATTATGGCTACCTTTTGCACACTTTTCTCTTTTATAAGATCCTAATAAGATTTCCCAGTACAATGGAAAGAACGCTGGTTTGAACTATGGAATATGTGGGTGTGAATCCCATCTCTGGTACATATTGCCAGGGTGACTTTGGACAAATCATTTTATTTCCCCAGGCTCCCAGTTTTTTCAACTGTAAAATATTAGTAGTAGTTGTGAAAGTATACTACAGATCAATAATTGTCAAAGTATTTGTTCAGAAAGTAGTGATGTTTATCAGTAGAATGGACTGGGTACACAAAATTCCAAAGCATATAAGCATAGTAATGTTGGGTTGCTAGACCCAAAGAACCCAGTTACTGGGGTAAGGACACACTATTGGCAAATACTGCTGGGAAAATTGGAAAAGAGTCTGGCAGAAACTGGGTATAAACAAGCACCTCATTCCATATGCCAAGTTAAAAGTCCAAATGGATACATGACTTAGATATAAAAGATGATATCACAAACAAATTAAGGGAATAAGGAAGAAGTCACTTTTCAGCTCTATAGACGGGGGAAGAGTTCATGAACAAACAAGGGAGATAAAATGGAGATATGATTACACAAATTTAAAAAGGTTTTGTAGAAACAAAATGTGAAGAGAAACAGGTAACTGGGAAAAAAATTTGTAATAATTTTCTCTGATAAAATCTCAGATATATGAAACTGATTCAAACTTATAAGACCAAGAGTTATTCTTCAACAGGTAAATGGTCAAAAGATATGAATAGGAAGTTTTCAAATAAGGAAATCCAAGCTATCAACAGTCATATAAAATAATCCAAATCACTAATAATTAGAGAAATGCTATTCCGCATAGTAAATAGAGGATTGGACTTGGAGCCAGGAAGACCTCAGTTTAATTTTAGCTTCAGATGCTTATTAGATGTGTGAACTTTGGCAAATCATTTAACCTCTCTTTGCCTCAGTTTCCTCATCTACAGAATGGAGAAAACAGTAGGACTATTTTGCGTGATTATTATGAGGCTCAAATGAGGTAATATTTGTAAAATGCTTTTTAGAGAGGGAAGGAAGTACATATATACATGCTTTGTGTCAGGTACTGTACTAAGCACTTTGAAAATATTATCTCATTTGATACTTTGTAAAATTTAAAGTGCCATATAAATGCTAGCTATTATCATGATCATTCTTATATGTAAATTAAAGCAATCCTGAAATTCCATTTTATTCCTGCCTGTTTAGAAATAATAAGAGAAGAGAAAAATAACACTCGTTGGAGGGACTGTGGGAAAATAGG
The DNA here is from genome assembly GCF_028372415.1 of Notamacropus eugenii. Classification (NCBI taxonomy): domain Eukaryota; kingdom Metazoa; phylum Chordata; class Mammalia; order Diprotodontia; family Macropodidae; genus Notamacropus; species Notamacropus eugenii. Next base: position 36,011,388 of record NC_092874.1, on the reverse strand, counting down.
CACATTGACGTACTGTTGGTGGAGGTGTGAATTTGTCCACCATTCTGGAAAGCAATTTGGAACTATGCCCCAAAAGTTATTAAACTGTGGATGATCTTTGACCCAAAGAACCTCCACTACAACTGTGTCTCAAAGAGATCAAAGAAAGAGAACAGGTACGTTATGTTCAAAAATATTTTGAGCAGCTCTTTCTGTTTATCAAAGAACTAGAAGCTTAAGGGGATTTGAGAATACCTAAATAAATTATATATGAATATAATGGAATATTATACTATAAGAAAAGATGGATAGAACCAAGAAAGCAATTTGTATAATAACAACAAAAGTATAAAACCTTTGTAGGACTTAAGAACTCTGATCAATGCAATGATTAACCACAGTTCCAGAGGAATGATGATATATAGATGTGACCTACCCATTGAGAGAGTTAATGGACCTAAGATGCTCAATAAGACATATATTTTCAAACATGGCCAGACATGGCAGCTAGTTGGTATAATGGATAAAGTCCCACACCTGGAGTCAGGAAGACCTTAGTTAAAATCTGGCCTGAGACATTTCCTAGCTATGTGATCCTGAACTTTGGGGCAACTAGGTGGCACAGTGGATAGAGTTCTGAGCCTACAGTGAGGAAGGTCAAATCTGACCTTAGATACTTATGAACTGCGTGACCCTGGGCAAGTCACTCAACCCTATCTGCCTCAGTTTCCTTATCTGTAAATTGAGCTGGAGAAGGAAAATCATTCATTATCTTTGTCAAGAAATCCCCAAATCGGGTCACAAAGAGTTGAATGTGACCAAAATATTGAACCACAACAATGCTAAGATGATATTTACCTATATTTACTATTAGAAATACTAATCCCTTTTCCCACTACATATCTGTGAGAAGCCAGATTTTCTTCACTTACTTCATTCAAAACAACATAACTACATCTCAGGGATTTGAATGAAGAAGCAGATATAAGAATTCAGAATTAGAGATTTGGAAAAATATGTAAAATGATGTGATTTTTCTCACTATTTTAATAGAAAAAAATTGCTATTTTCATAAAAATGATATTTATGTTAACATATAATAGGTTTATTGCTATTCTAAGTAGATAAATACTTTTTAAATTATCTGTTTTAATTTTTGAAATGGTAAATGTTAATAGATATAATCTACATAAACTTTTGGGGGTCCTTAATAATTTTGAAGAGTATAAAGGGTTCCTGAGGCTAAAATGTTTGATAACCAGGAACACACAAATTCAAATCTTAACTCAGACATGTGTTAGCTAAGCGAGACATATCACCCTCTGGTCCTCAATTCCTTCATCTGAAAAATGGGGATAGAAAAACTTACAGCACTGTATTCTCATGGTTGTTGTGAGACTCAAATGAGATGCTGGATGTAAATCATCTCCCAAACTTAAAACTCCTATGTAAATGGCATTTAAAAATCATTTACATCCTTCAATGTCCAGGCTTTGGTGTGGGTGAGGTTGTCACTACAGTGTATACTGTCCCTCTCTTTTTTCTCAAGGGTGGCTATGGCTATCACCATTGTAATCTAGAAAGTATCTCTAACTCTGGGAGAAAAGCACAGCGTTCACGTTTGTCTTCCTCTGATAGGTTCTATGATCCACAGTTGGAAAAAACATCAAGGTAGGACTCTTTTGACATAACACTTTAAGGTTTGCAAAACTCTTTACCCATATTATTTTGTTTGATCCCCATTGACAACTCTGAGGTAGTGCTTTTATTATCTCTATTTTACAAATAAGGCAACTGACATTAAGAGAAGTTCAGTCAATTGCCCAAGGTCACACAGCTAGTAAATGTCTGAGGCTGGATTTGAACTTGGGTCTTCCTGACTCAAAGTCTAGTTTGCTATCCACTGTTCCAGGAGACACCATCTTGTCAATCATTTTATAGATGAGGATACGCAACCCTGAGAAACACCTGACCTACCTAAGGGCATGCATTCAGTTCAAATCTAGTGATGTTAAATTTAAAAATCTTTCCATCGTACCACACTGCGTTTTTCTTTTAACCTTCACAGCTGACAGAGCTCCTCCCAGTTGGCTTTGCCCAGGGATCCTAATAGGCTCAGTTGGATTTCCTAGGAATTAAAAAAGCCTTTTTGGTGCTTGGCTTCTTGGGGAGGCCCAAGAGCCATTCACTTAGGAAATTTGGGTTGTATGCTTTCCCTGAATAATTCTGCTAGCAGGCAGTGGAGGCCTTCTAAGGACATGGCGCCATCTTTCTCCTGGAGCCAGCCAAGCTCACCAATGTCCTGTCAAGCAGAGAAATGTTTGCCCATAATTTTAATGACAGTAGAATGTTTTGAAGAACCGGAGACAAGGAGAGAGAGCCTCCAAGAGAGGGGAGTATATAAGAAGTCTTTGAGACATAGAGATTTCATATCCTTGGAAACAGGAATGAATGATTTAAAGCTTATTTGTTTATGTTTGTTTATCATTTGGGTGCCTAGTGTTCCTATGATATAATTTGCTTCACAATTTTAGGATCCTATTTTACATACTAATAACACCTTACACTTTCTGTATATAGTGCATTTCATCCAGAGACTGTGTGGGTATCTATCTATAGATACACAGACTCTCCTGTTTATCTACACAGTGTAGTTAATACTGTACATAGAGAAGGAGAGATATCAAGTTACCCACCCCTGACAAACTCTTCATCAATGAAATGTTCCATTGGAGGAGGATAAAACATAGCAACAGAATTCCTATAGGCTTTCAGAGGCTGCTGACTGCATTGACTGAGTAAGCTGAAATGTGAGTTCTTTCTCTTTTCCCTTCTACTATTCAACCTGGGCAGGAGAACATAGGAAAGAGAGGCAATCAGAGTTTTGCTTTCCATTCAGAGTTCTAGTCCTTTGTCCACCGTCAGTCAATATTGTCAATAATTATTTATTTAATGCCTACTGTGTGCCAAACACTGTGCTAAGTGATTTCATAATCTAATAAGTATGTTGCAGATACTTAGGAGAAAGATCTGTGTTTTTGTTCAGTGTGTCCAGTGGGTTGAAAACTCTGTCTACTTAAGAAAATTGCAACCCATCTCTGATTTCTTCAATAATTCTCAGAGAGATGCTTGTGCCACATAGAGGTTAAGTGACTTTTCCAGGGTTACACATCTGGTAAGTGGTAGTGGCAGGATTGGACATTCTAAATTTAACTGTCTATCAGTAATATCTACCCTGGTTCTTTTTTTTGCATCTTTAATTTTTCCCCAAATTTATTTATTTGTTTTTGGTTTTCAACAATCACTTCTATAAGTTCCAAATTTTCCCCTCCTCCCTTCCCTCTCCCTCTGCAAAAGGGCATGCAGTCTTATACATACATTCCCATTAAACACATTTTCACATTGGTCATGTTGCATAGAAGAATTAAAACAAATGGGAGAAACCATGAGAAAAACAAAATATAAAGAAGGAGAAATAGTCTGCTTCATTCTTCATTCTGACTGCATAGTTTTTCCTCTGGATGTGGATGGCATTTTGAATCATGAGTCCTTTGGACATGTTTTAAAAAGGTCCTTGCATTTCTGTGAAAGGCTAAGTCTATCAAAAACAGTCCTTACACACTGTGGCTGTTCCTGTGTATAATGTTGTCCTGGTTCTGCTCCTTTCACTCAGCATCAGTTCATATAAGTCTTTCCAGGTTTTTCTGAAGTCCACCTGCTCATCATTTCTTATACCACAATGGTATTCCATTACATTCATATACTACACCTTGTCTAGCCATTCCTCTATTAATTACCCTGGTTCTTAAGACTGGATATTAAAACACTCTGGGGAAAAATGAATTGAGTTCCAAAATGTCCTTAGAATATAGTAAATTGGTTCCATTATCATAGCAAATGCAGTTGTACATCTTTGTTGACATATTTGCCAAATTTTGAATCCTCATGTCTTGATATGGCTTAAATAGAAAGTCATTTTATGATATGCAATTTCAATGTTTCCACATACAGACAAAGAATCTCAACCAGATCAGCTGATCAAATTTGTTGCAGTAGCAGTTCGTGAAAGTATACATTGATGTTATTTTCCTGATCAATCAATCAGCAAGTACATTTTTTCAGCACTTACTATGTGCTAGACTCTGCAGATGTAAAGGCAAAAGTGAAACATTCCCTACCCTCAGGGAGCTCACCTTGTAATGCAAGAGACAACATGTACATTAATAAAGACGTAGAATGTGAACAAAATATATACAAGAAAATTTTAGGAGATTTACTTTCTGATGGAGGAGACGTACATAAAGATAGGCAGAATATAAACAAACCAAATAGAAGGAAATTTCAGGGGACACTGGGAGCTGGGAGGGAACTGAAGAAAGTCTTCCTATAGAAAATGCTGCTTGAACTGAGAGTCTTGAAGGAAGGGAGAGAGTCTAGGAGACATCTGGTTTTGCTGCTGCTGGGGCCATCTTTAGTGTTAGGTCTCTTGGGAAAGAACCATTGAATGTCAAGAATTTGAAAGCATTTAGAAAGGGGAGAAATCTGGCTAGAGTTTGGTTAAGGCTTTCTGTGGGTAGCTTTCTAGTTATGAAATAATAGGAAACACATTTTTCCAAACCCATATGCCTAGTAAGTTAGACATCCAGGTAGGTGTTCTTTCAAGAGCTGTGCGCTGGTTTCTTTGATGCATGTCTGCCTGGCTGTGCCTCTCTAATTCTTGCCTAGGATAGAAGAGGAGCATCCTTTCTTTGAATGGAGGAGGTCTAGCTTTTCCAGCTAGTAAGCACTTCATGCCATCATACCCTTCTTCTGACCTGGCCCCTCTTTGGAACTCCTCCTCTCCGGACTATTTTAGGTACTCTGTAAATCTGTAAAGTTTAAAGCCAAACCTAGGACCCGAAAATAGGGCTGACTCTGTCAAATTAGAGCTATATCTATCTATCTATATATAGACAGATATACATATCTCTATCTATCTATCTATCTATCTATCTATCTATCTATCTATCTATCTATCTATCTATAGATATATCTGTATCTCTCTAGATAGATATAGAGAGATATACCCATATCTATCTGTCTATATATAGATAGATATATCTATATTAATAGGTTTTTATAATGGAATTTAGGATGAAGTGATTACATCTGAAGGAGACCTGAGCAACAGTGAATATTTACTGATTTGTTGGGTTATTAATTACTGAGCTGATGTGGTGAAAAAAGAGCTAGATTGGGTATTGGTGTGTTCAGCTTTCAATCTAATCTCTGCTGCTTATTGCCTGTGAAGTTTTGGTCAAGGGACTTTGCTTTTCTGGGCCTCAGTTTTTTCATATGTCAAATGAGGGAGGTGGACTAGACTAGAGCTTTTTAACCTCTGCGAGTGTGTTCCTGTTTTTTACAGTACATTTTTTATTATGTCACATAAGTTGATTTAGCAGGTTATAGGATGATGCCTTCAAATCATCATTACCATGTGTGTGTTCGTCCTTCGTTGCTGAAGAAGACCATGCCATCAGAGAAATAATGACATGACTAGCATTTGATTTTGTTTTGAGTGAGGGAGGGCTGTGCAGGTCACCACCCTCACTTCTCCTCTAGAGCCATCTGAATCCAGTGACTAGATATTCATCAGGATGACTGGAGATAACCCAGGATGAGGCACTTGGGGTTGTGACTTGCTCAAGGTCACACAGCTATTAAGGGTCAAGTGTCTGAAGTGAGATTTGGACTCAGGTCCTCCTGACTCCTTCACTGGTGCTCTATCCACTGTACCACCTAGCTGCTGGTGATGATGAAATGGACCACCACAAACCACCATCACCATTGTGGCAGATGGGAGTGGCAATATGGTTTCAGCCTTGTTCCTTTTCTGTGATCTCCAATTGTAGAAATTGGTGTTTAATTTATCTGACAACATAGGAGCACTTTGGGATGGGTTCTGCTGTGTTATTGCTTCTCCCTTCAACTTTCAACCCAGTGTGGGAGGAGTTGTTGGCTTTGTGTGGGGGCTGGACCTCCACTGGGGTCCAGGTAGCAAGGGGCCCCTTGTCCTTCTTTTCTCTGTCTCTGCTCCCTCACTTTCCCTTTCATGCCCTCTGGACTTCTTTCACACCTGGCAAGTGTGCAAAGCTAATCGGGTCCTTCCAGGGGATGGGGTGCTCTTTGGCTGTTTTGTCATTTGAAATGTAAAAAGACCCAGCTAAGTGGTAATTGATGTCAGAAAATACACCTGAGTTCCTCCTGCCTAGGGTGGGAGGTAGAGGGGGGACAACAAAGAAAGACTTTTTTTAAGTTCTCGACCTGATAACTGGAGGTGGAGGCAAGGAGTAATTATTGTCATGGAGAGTGGTCATCTCCAGTCATCCTGACCAATGTCTGGACACTGTAATCAGATGATCCTGGAGTTAAGAGTGAGGCTGATGACTTTGCACAATCCTGCCTCACTTAAATCCAATTCACTTGCAAGTCAAGGCATCACCTCCTGACATCATTGATCCTTTTCTAGAATGAGGGACAAGCAACAGCAAATAATAACTTTGAAGACAGATCTTTTACTCTCTTAATTAGTAAACTGGATTTTACTCCACTTTATACAAATGGTATATTGCATTTTTTTGGTCAGGCCCAGATTACCCAGGATTCCACCTGGGACAGTAGACTTCATTCTTCTGTATTTCCTCCAGAACAATTATCCATCTCAGGCTGGTTATCTGGAAGATGGCTGGGTAGAAGGGAAGAGTGAAGTGGGGGAGGGGAAGATGAGGTGCCCATGATCAGAACTGCATGATTATTGTGTGTGCTAATGAATGCCCCCCTTGTCTTAGACTCAAGAGGGATTTTGGGGTATCTCCATTAAAAGAGTCACCGCTGCTAAATCCACATGTGGGAGAAAGTGTCCTCCCCATCACCCTCAGAACCAGAGGTTTCTGGATCCAGGGTATCAGGTTCTCTTTTGTTCCCAAATAACATAGTCTAGAGCAGAGCAGTCAATTGCAAACAGCCCACAGCACTCCTGAGTGGGGCCTGAGCCAGGTGAAAGTGTAGATCCTCTCTGAATTTAATGCTTTGATGTGCCAATAAACATATACATGTATAACTTATATACACATGTTTATGTATATATGTACTTCTATATACGTGTTTATATATGTGTAATTATACATACATACATACATACATATATGTCTGGTTTTGTATATATGTTTGGTTTTCTAAGTCAACAAGCAGCCCATAAGATGTTTGTTGTGGTTTAGCAGCTTCCATTTCTATTTGCCTTTGACAGAATATTGATATTGGATTTCTAGTCAAAGCATGGGGGCTCCAGTTCTGCTTCTGCCACTTTGCTTCCTGTGTATCTTCTCTCCTCTCCTGTCCTCTTCTGTCCTGTCCTGTCCTGTCCTGTGCTCTCCTCTTCTCTCCTCTCCTCTCCTTTTCTCTTCTCTCCTCTCCTCTCCTCTTCTCTCCTCTTCTCTCCTCTCCTCTCCTGTCCTCTCCTGTCCTCTCCTGGCCTCTCCTCTCCTCTCCTCTCCTCTCCTGTCCTCTCCTGGCCTGTCCTCTCCTCTCCTCTCCTCTCCTGTTCTGTCCTCTCCTGTCCTGTCCTGTCCTCTCCTCTCCTCTCCTCTCCTGTCCTCTCCTGGGCTGTCCTCTTCTCTTCTCTCCTCTTCTCTTCTCTCCTGTCCTGTCCTGTCTTGTCCTGTCCTGTCCTCTCCTCTCCTGTCCTCTCCTCATCTGTCATGTGTAGGGCCCTATATTTGACCCTGAGGATATACATACCAATCATTCCACAATCTCTTCTCTTCTTGTTGAAGATCTCCAACTCGATGACCTTCGAAGCCCCTTCTAGATCAATAGCTATTATCCTATAATTACAGAACTCTCTTATCGCAAAATTCATGGGAATATAAGGTGTTGTCCTGTCTCCATCATGGTTCAGTAAATGAAGGGTTACTTGCAAAATCACATCAGTGTTGGGGGCTTTTCGTGACCAAGCATTCAGCAACTTATCCTTTCCCAGGCTGAAGCAAAAGGGAAAGATGACCTTAGTGTCCTCATCTGTAAAATGAGGGGGTTGGACTTATTGACCTCTAAAGGTTGAGCTAGCTCTGATGTCACACTTTCATTCTGTCCTAGGACTTAATTCATGGCTTGGGCTTTCCTTTATATTGTTTTCAATTCTGTCTTTTTTTTTTTCCAAGTGGTGAATATGGATTAACAACTTGACTTGGAGGCCTGACTTTAGCCCAGGGTAACTGGAACCTGCTGGGATACTATGCCCCCTCCCCAACCAGTATTTATAATAGAAATAAGCCCTTACAATAAAGTCTCTCCAACAGGCCTTGTAATGATAATCACACTAGCAGGTGCCACCACAATAAAGAAACCAGCCTCCCCATGAACAGATATTAAATTAAAAAGATCAATCAATCTGGATCCCAAATTCTAGTCCCAGCACCATTCCTGCCAACAAGGGAGGGCAACCCAGTTCATCAGTGCATGGTAACAGGTGAAAGACCTTTCCATTGGCTGGGTTGGTGTTGCAGCCTGACAACTGGCAATTCTATTGTTTTCTATCTGTTGTGCTTTCTCCTTGTGATTGTCATTGCTGAGTTGGTAAGTAATGATGCAGATGCTGATCATGACCCCAAGACATCAGGACAGCAACATATGCTCCCCCCTTTCCCTAGCTTTCTCCCTGCCTTCCCTCTCTCCCCTTTCCTCTGTCTTTTTGTATGTCTCTCTCTGATTATGTCTCTCTCTCTCTCTCTCTCTCTCTCTCTCTCTCTCTCTCTCTCTCTCTCTCTCTCTCTCTCTGTCTCTATCTCCTCCTGTCTATCTGTCTCTGTCTGTCTCTCTCCTTCCCTCCCCTCTCTCCTTTTCTCTCCCCTTTTTTCTTTCTATATATATACATATATATGTATACATATGTATATCTGATTCTGTATCTCTGTGTGACTCTCTCCTCTCCTCTCCTCTCCTCTCCTTTCTTTTTCTCCTCTCTTCTCTTTCCTTTCTCTCCCCCTTTTCTCTGTCTGTATCTATCTCTCTGATTCTGTCTCTGTGTGTCTCTTATTTTCTCTCCTCCTCTCCTGCCTCTCTTCCTCCCCTCCCTCCCTCTCTCCATTTTCTTTCCCCTTTCTCTCTCTCTTTCCCCCTTCTCTCTATCTGTCTGTCTGTCTGTGTGCATCTGTCTCTCTGTATCTCTGTCTGTATCCTTGCTGAAGGTGTGACAGTGTAATGGACTGATGAGTCATAGCTCATTGGCCTGTCTCCTCCAGGAATGCCACAGAAGAACTGTTTCTTCTTTTGAAAGTGTGATGTCACCTAGACTATCCCTTGATTCAATTACTCTCAGAAACACAGTCCACTGTCGCCTGCTCTTACTTTTCTGCTGACTTTTTTTTTTGACTCACCATTTCCCTTAGTCAAAGGGCAAGGAGCTGTCCAGGAATGTCTAAAACATCCCTACCTTTTCTCTTGGCCTCCCCTCTACTCCCTAGACTGATTTCTCATCCAATTCCCACTCTTCCCTAATTCTTTTACCCTCTAAAGCTTAGCATGATGCCTAGTACATAGAAAGCACTTAATAAATCCTTATTGTCTGCCTATCCATTCTGCTGAACTGACAATTAGTAGCATCTATTAATAGTGTGGGAACCAGTCATAGGTGGTTTTGTTGTAGTGGAACTGGTCACAAGAAACAATTCAGGAGCCTGCAGTGGAATTTTAACCAAGTCACTTGATATGGACAAAGGCACTGGGACTCTTATTGGCAAAATTCTGTCCAGCTTTGTGTTGTTACAATGGGTCCCCTCAGCGATTGCAGTTGGGTCACAGATGTTAGTCTTCTGAGTCTGGAAGTATTTCTGTAGGCATCTGTGAATTGGAATCCTGGCCATCACCAGAGTGTTCAGGCACAAGGTAGTCCTCTTTTAGGCTTACAAGGCTGATTACCAATCAGTATGGAGTAGTGGACAGAGAGCCAGCCTTGGAATCAGGAAGACCTGGGTCCAAATGCTGCCTCAGACATGCACCAGTTGGGTAACTTCTCTAAGACTCTAGAGAACAGGCTGATCTGTATCCGTGGAAGGAGTTTGCTCACAGGGAGTTCTCCACACTCATATGAGAAGTACATAATAGGTATTTAATACATGTTTGTTGGCTGAAGAAATCACAAGTTCTGAAGAAAAAAGTCAACAAAATGAGAAGTTGGCTAGTCCAAGGTCAGTAAGATACTATATTTTCCCATCTGAAGATCTGTGCAATTCACGTGAAGGTTAACGTCGAATATCCTGTCTTGCTTGGTCTCATCCTTCAGGGTTATATAGTGAAAGTCTAGTGTATTAGCTTTGGACTGGGAAGACCCGGCTTTAAATTCCAGCTTCACCAATTATAAATCCCTTTCTTGGTCCAGACCTTTGATCTTGGCCTGGGACCTATTGCTGGCCAATCAACAAGATCTAGTAATTTGGATTTAAGGCGTGGTTCTTAAGAAAAAAAATCTAGCCTGCACCCCAACCCTCAAGATATCTTGTGATGTTTCAGTGATCAAAATTTACATTCCTTAGGGTAGAATACCCAAAGATAAGGGTATGATACCATATATGGACAGAGGGAAGGGAGGGAGAGAAAGGAAGAAAGGAATGAAGGGAGGAAGGAAAGAAGGAAAAAAGGAAGGAAGGAAAGAAGGAAGAAGAAAGGGTCTATGTTGCCCAACTGACCAATTCCAGTTGGGTCCCCAGTGGGGCAGCTCTTACTGCTACTCACAGAGGTTATCATTTGTCCTTCATTCTTGAAGAGCACCATGACATCAGGGACATGATGGCATGACATGCAAGTGAATTAGATTTAAGTGAGGGAGGGTTGTACAAAGTCACCAGCCTCACTTTCTCCTTCAGAGTCATCTGAGTTCAGTAGCAAGATATAGATCAGGATGATTGGAGATGGTCTTCAATTTGAAATTACGTAAAAATACAGTAATAATACTTTGGAGACACTATTTAGAATTCCCATTTGTGACTGATTTATGTGTGGAAACCATTTAGGATTGGAAAATAAAGGCATATCAAGTTCTAAATTAATAAAAAAAGAGAAAACTAAGAAAAGAAAAAAATCCAACTTGCAGAAAACCCCCACAAAAAGACAAATTCATTTCATCAGCATACGCACCAAAGATCTCTCCCCCTTCCTTTGATTCAGGACATGATTCACTGGTGATTGAACTTTGAAGAAGAGCGTGGGATATGCAAACTAAGGAGAGGAGGGGACTATTTTTATTAAATCATTTTATCAATCATTGACTGAAATATCCACCCTCCCTGCTGTTCCCCATTTTGAATGTTTTCATGTTAGGAGGAGAAGATGTGCAGGTGCAAGCTGTCTGCTTCCCTCTCCCCAGTCAGAGTCCAAACCAATTTACCTTCTCCCCCACCCTCTCTTCTGCTCCCTAAATGTCTGTTCCATTCCCCTTCTATCCTCCCCCCAAAAAATGTTGCCAGATCTAGGGTACCAAAATATGTCACCCAGTTTAGGGCTTGGTTCAGGCAAATACCTGTGAAGAGATATTCCTTCATATATCTCAACTTGATATGATGTGCTCATTTCTGATGAAATGTTTTTTCATCATTTTGAAAGTGTATAAAAGTTTGCTAAGGACAATTTTATTCATATGATGGGGATTGTGAAGAAGGAAGTACATATCCCTCCTCCACCATTATTCATCAGAACTAGAAATCCATTTGGAGGGATAGGGTTGGGATGGGGGAGAGTAGAGGAGACTGGGTATATTGGGGGGTAGATACACGTGAGGAATACAGAAATTTTGTTTGATGATTAGAAGTAGAACAAAAATTGCCAGCTGCCCCTGCATCTTTTTCAGTCAATTTCCACTATTACTATAGTGGTAGAGGTAGTAGTGGTAGCAGCAGTAATAGCAGTAGCATCAGTAGTAGTAGCACAATAGTAGTAGTAGCAGCAGCAGTAGTAGCAACAGTAGTACTAGTAGCAGTAACAGTAGTAAGTAGTAGTAGTAGTAGCAGTAGCAGTAGAAGCAGCACTAGTAGCAGCAACAGTAGTAAGCAGTAGTAGTAGTAGTAGCAGAGTTGCAGCAGCAGCAGCAGTATTAGTAGTAGTAGTAGTATATAGTGCATAGTAGCAGTAGTAGTATGTAGTATGGTATGTAGTATATAGTACATAGCAGTTTGGTCAGGGAAGTTCATACTTCTGATGCTTCAGGTCCCCAGGATTCTCTAATAGTAGCAGGTGAAGTGCTCTCCCTGTTGAGCTGCGGTCCATTGCTGCCCTCTTCTCCCTACTACATTTCCTTTCCCAGCCCAGTGCTCACATGGAAGACATGATTTGATGGAATAATCAAGTCTGTAGTTTAGTGAGGTATTAAACGAAACGTTTACGAAGTTTTTAAAATCCATGTTGTTGTTGATGGTGTTTTCCCTGATATGGTCCCCAGCCCTGTAAGACCCACTCTTGTATCTAAAGGAACACAATGAAGCAAAGCTGCCTGACACCATGGCCATGTCTGACAAAACATGCCACCTTCGGTCCCAGTTGTCTCCCTCCTCTCTACCAAGACGAGAGAAGTGTGTTTCCTCATTCGTTCTCTGGGACCACGATCAGCCATGCATTGGGATGTGTGTATATTTTATTCTGTGGGATTGTATATGTGTATGTTTGTATGTGGTCTACATGCCACTTTTATACTGTTTAAGCTAGACACTAAATGAACATCTATCTGCCCTACTGGAAAGAGCTGATTATACTTGTCAGTCTGGGCTTTTCACTGAGCAATGGAGGCTATGGCTGTCATTTATGGTGCTTGTTTATTTCCATCTATGACCAAAAGGTAGTATGGGACCGTGACAAAGGTCTGCCTCTTGGAACAGATGATCAGATTTCAGTCCTACCCCTGACACTACCTGTGTGACCTTGGGCAAGTCAGTTAATTTCTAAGAGCCTCAGTTTCTTTAATTAATCGATAGGAATGTATTAACCACCTACTATGTGTCACTTACTGTGTACTGTGCTACATGCTGGGGATACAAAAGCAAAAATGAAACAATTCCTTTCCTCAAGGAGAATATATTCCAATGGAGAAGACTTTAGATAGGACTTTGTATACAGAATAAATACAATGTAGTTTAGGGAGGGGGATAACTAGCAGCTGGGAGGAACAAAACAGGCTTCCTGTAGAAGGTGTTGCTTCAGCTGAGTCTTGTAGGAGGCAAGGAATCCTATAGGGTGGAGAAGAGGAGAAGGCACATTCTGAAGAAATGGCCAGCAAGACCCCTAGGACATGAAACACCGTGGGTGGGCTTATCTTGAAAAACGAGGAGACTGGACTCAATGACCTCTGGCACAATAAGTTCTGAGATCTTAAAGACATGAGCCCACCCCGACTGACCCTTCCTATGATGCCATCCTTCCAGGTTGAACCCAAGTTTTGCAAATCTTCTAAAAGGCTGTCCCATCACTCGCTGATCTTTTATGTGCCGTAGTCTTCCTTAAAAGTATTATCCCTTGACGGACCAGTAGATGGATGAACCCTTAGTGAAACGCATGAACTTTGCAGGGTTTGGGGGAATCCTAGACTTTAAAAAAAGTATTTTGAGATACCCAGATCAAAGATTACTTTTTCTGTTAGTTCATCTTAAATATCATTTTAGGTATTTAGTTTGGAGAGAATACTTGGGGAGGGTTGGGCTAATGTGGTAGCAGTAATAACAACACCTGTCTTAAAGTATTTAAAGCACTGTAATGCAGAAGAGGGATTAAACTTATTATGTTTGGCCCTAGAGAGTCCAATTTCGGCTTGATGTAGGGAACTCTTCCCAACTGCTACCCAAAAGTAAAATGGGCTGCCTTGGGACATAGACCATCACCAAAAGTCTTCAAACAAAGGTTGGATCACCACTTGGGTCCAGAGGAGAAGGGATTCTTGTTCAGGTGTGTTAGAGCAGCCAGTCTCTGAGGTCTCTTCTAATGCTGAGATTCTGCAATTGTGTGATACTGTTTTAGTATTGTCTCTTTTACCAATGGGCACTCCAAACATTGAAAATTACATGGAAGTGTTACAGAACACAGGAAATTTTAGGATAGGAAATCTCCCTAAATCTATTTGACTCTGCTGCAGTCTACCCCATAATTACTTTCCTTTGTAATACTTGTCTCCTTAAAAAATATATAGTATTTGCAAAATACACATATGTACAGAGTGTATGTATTAGCATGAAAACTAGTTTAGTGGCTTGAACCATAAATTCACTCTTTTCTTTGTAAAGAAAGCTTACTTAAATTCCTCTAATACCCTATTCTTTCTGGGCTCAGGTACATGCCCTTCTTCTTGGCTTCTGTGGTTAGTCCTTGTAAATCTTTTCCACTTGGCTATCTAGAAATTGGGGGAGTTCTCAGAAAATTCCCTTTCTACTTTATTCTTTAAACAGTAATGTAAAGCAAATGTGTTTCCAACCTTTTTAAATAATTAAGGTCCTTGAGTCCTTGTATCATTCTGGCTGCCCTCTGTTGTACCTTCTTGATTTCGATAATATTCTTTTCATATTAATGCGATCAGTCTTGTAGAACTGCTCTCACTGCATTCCAAATGGAGACTCACCACTGGCCCCCCTCCATTAGAGTGTGATAATTGGCTTTGACCTGCATTCCACAGCTGTAGGGCTCACACGCTTGTTTCTTATATTTCCAAGACCAGTTTGTAATTCCTCCTGCCTACTGCTCCTTTCTACCCCAAGCCTTCCACAGCCATTGTGATCTACCAGGTCTGAAATCTTGAAGGATTTAGGTATGTTCATTCTCTCTCTCTCTCTCTCTCTCTCTCTCTCTCTCTCTCTCTCTCTCTCTCTCTCTCTCTCTCTCTCTCTCTCTCTCTCTCTCCTCTCTCTCTCTCTCTCTCTCTCTCGCTCTCTCTCTGTCTCTGTCTTTCTATCACTTTCTCTCTTTGTCTGTCTTTCTATCACTCTCTCTCTTTGTCTGTTTTTCTTTTCTCTATCTGTCTCTGTCATTATATCTCTGTCTCTTTCTATATCTGTCTCTGTTTCTCTTGTCTCTTTGTCTCTATCTTTCTGTCCCCCTCTCTCTCTCTGTCTCTCTCATAGACATTCATACACAAATGGTGCTGTCAAAATACACTTATTTCACATAAGTCAGTAGAAGTGAGAGAAAAAGAACAGGTCAGATGGAGACAGAATTTGAACTTAAGTCTTCTGGCTGCAAATCTAATTCTCTTTCCACTGCATCATCTGCCTCCTAAATGATATACTGGGGAGAGATTTATTTTTGTTTCTATAAACAACTTATAAATGATTATAAATAATTTTTTTGAAGTATAAATAATTATAAACAAGATTCTTAATTTTAAAAAAGTATCTATATCATCAGAGTCCCTGTGCTAGTAAGCACTCTGGTCTCTTTTAGAATTCATTGAGTTTACATCCTGATTCTGCTCCTTACTATCCACGTGACTTTGGGTAAGTTGGCTGACATCTCTGGGTCTCATTTTCCTCATCTATAAAATGAGATGAGTGGACTAGATGACTTTTAGTGGTCCCTTGGGACCTCCTTTTGGGTGACTATGATCCTATGGCCTCATGAACTTTTCAGGAATCCATTTACCCTGCAAAGTAACACCACTTGAACTCTTCTGTTCTCCCCTGCCTCCTATAACTGCCATGGAGGCAGAGCCAGCCCCAAGCACAAATGAAGGCCCTATGACCCAAGTGGAAGATAGCATTCACTATTGTGCCATCAGTATGGGCAAGGCAGAGAGATTTCCATGTGACAAGCTAGCAGGTAAAGACACATTATGTCTTGAAATTCAGTCTTAGAAATAGAATTTCTATTTTTCAATAGCAGATCAATAACAGTTCACCTTTACAGAGTGCATTATGGCTTATAGAGCATGCTATTCCAACATGCATGTGTGTAGCACGCAACAGCATTTGGGTCTATGTGACTTGTCCTACATTTGCACTTTTGGTACGTGCACATTTGCTTTAGTACCTAATTCAGTTGTTAGTCCCACAGGATTATTCATTCATTTATTATGGGTGATGGGGAGCCTCACCAACAATTCTTCAGTCCTCGTGATAACAGATTGAGAGAGAAGCAAGTCTGGCCTAAAAATGGCCTCATCTTAGATTCTTTGGGGGATGATGGGAAGTTGGGAATGGTTGGGAACGATGATGTAGGTAATGTTGGATTTCATTGGCTAGACCAGTACTATTTGAAAGATGTCCTTAAAATCATCCTTCATAGATTCAGAACTGGGAAGTCATCTCCTCCATGGCTCTCCATTTCAATCCTTTCTCAAAGTCACAAGAATCCAGAGGCAGGATCTGTATCCAGATTTTCTAACTTGAGTGAGTTCTCTTCCTACACTGCACCCTCTCCCTCTCCCCCCCAACCCTGCCACCCATCTTTAATAATACTCTTATCCACCTCAGAGTCCGTTATGACCAAAGGAACGTTCTTGCAGTTATTTAGTTGTTTCAAACGTGTCTGATTCTTTGTGACTCCATTTGGGGTTTTCTCGGTGAAGACACTGGAGTGGTTATGCCATTTCCTTCTCCAGTTCATTTTAGAGATGAGGAAACGGAGGCCAACAGGGTTAAGTGACTTGCCCAGGGTCACACAGCTAGGAAGTATCTGAGACTAGATTTTGAACTCAGGTCTTCTTGACTTCAGGCCCAACATTCCGTCTACTGTGCCACTAAGTTACCCTGACCTAAGAGATAAACAATTATATTTATGTATATATCTTTTTAACTGTTTGTTGATATCAGTCTTCATGTTGGATCTCTATGGACATGTCTATGTAGTTATTGGATGTAGATTCAGATCCTGGTACTGAGACTTCACAAAATCCTACTCTGATGCTTCAGCATGGTGTGGGGGTGAACCCGAGAAATTCGTACCAGGTTCTTCCATGTTGGAAAGCCTTTGAGTACAACCCAATAGACTGAGTTTACTTTCTGAGGGACTGCCCAGTCATTACTGAGAGACTCATCATCACTAGACTGGTCAGTTGTAATGAGTGTTTTGGCTATGGCAACCCAAGAAACAAAGAAAAACATAAAGTGACTTTTCGTCTTACCTAGCCCCCTTTTGCTTTTGAAATGACAGTGGCAGAGAATCACAAAAGGTGCTAAGAATCACACAGTTTTTAGACCACTTCTAAATTTTCGTTTGATTTTTAGGGCAGATAGGTGATAGCGATTAGTGATGACCTGGAGTCAGGAAGATCTGAGTTCAAAGCCAGTCTCAGACACTCACTAGCTAACTGTGTGACCTTGTGTGCGTCAACTAACCTCTATTTGTCTCATTTTCCTCATCTGTAATATTATATTATTATATTATATTATATTATACCTCACAGGGTTGTTGTGAGGATCAAATGAGATAATCTTTGTAAAGTCCTTAGTACAGTGCCTGATATAGAATAGCTGCTATATGAATGTGTGGTTATTATTAGTATTATTTTCTTGGCACTCTAAGTATGAGATTGTGATCCAATGACTAATAAGTAAATGGTATGCTGTTGGAGGGGGTGAGCTATAACCATCTTACCATTCTTGTGTGATATCCTTGAGGCTATACCACCTTGCATTTGTAGACTGAATTCCCAGAAGGCAATACTACAGTAGGATCAAGGGGAGCCCTTGGGTACTCACTCCTACAGTTCTACATTATAAGCCCCAACTGGTTTGAATCAGCCAATAGACTCAATTAGCTCTTAATAAAGTATTTTATTAATGTGGTAGAGCAATTGCTACTAAACATTACCACCACAAACCTGGGATATACCCTCCCACTGATACACATAGACTCTATGGAAAAGTGGGCACAAATTTAAGAGTACAGTGGTAACAGGGCACACATATATGGCCAACGTGGCTCACAGTTCTGAAACTGTGGACCCTCAAAGTCCTTTTCTCCTTATTCAGTCCTTTTTGTAACCTAATTGTCTACTGCCAGGCTTAGCTGATCCTCAGTTCCAGAGCCGACGTTATTTTCTGACATCAGGGATCATGGTGTCTGAAGCCTCCTCTGGCCTTTAGTGACTGTATCTCTGTATATCTTCCTCCACTGTGCCTTGAACTTTACTGAAACAACTCTTTGACTTTGTGATATCTTCCCTTGGATAAGTAACTTCACCGCTACGCACTTTCCCTTAAAAAGTAAGTAGATAGGTTCCTCTCTAACTACTGATTTTTTCTCACCCAACTCACCCAAATGGCCAAACTCTTGAAATATATATTTCGCCACTATTTAAAGATACTAAGTGAATACTTTCTATTGTTGTCCTACCAATCAATTTCCCTTTTATGAATCAACCAGAGATGCTTTTATGTGTCATAATGGGATCACTGGGTGTGACTATCTGCTTATAACTCATATCCGTGTCAATAACTCATCATCTGTGGCCACATCCCATGACTAGTCATCTGAGCTGAGGGACAGGGAATCAAATCCTCCCCACCCAACTCCTGGCATGTGCTATAAATGAAAAAAAGAATTATAGAATCTGCAGCTATATGGAAAGATAGATGCTCCTTGAAGGAGTAATGTAAAGGATTTGCAAAGTTGGTTGTTTTCCTATGTCCAAGGGCAATAAGAAATAAGAAACATCATTTCTTAGGATAGCTGGTCATCTCATATTACAACATTGATAAGTCTGTGCAAAGACCACCATGAAAATAATTACAGATTAAAAAAAAAAAACCATTTATTGCTGAGCATGAAAAGGAGAAGAAAGTCCACAAAACCTTGTTAAGATTCTTCAAGATAAATCAACATATGCTTAATGTAAAGATGAGAAAGGGTGAGAATGGCAAGAATATATGAGAAATCAAATTCACCGAAAAGAACTTCAGTGACCAAAGTCTCTTGTATGACTACATAAAGGTCTTACGCTTTTATATCACAAATCTTTTCTTCAAGAAAAGAATTGACAGGCACATGGAAAGCAAGTCAACACCTTGCCAGGCTCTGGGTCTAAACACAAGAATTACGAAGAAAGGCCAAAACAGTCTCTGTCCTCAAGAAGCTCACATTCTAATAAAGGAGGCAACATATAACTAACCACGTGCGTACACGATTTATATATAGTAAATGGAAGATAATGTCAGAGGGAAAGCATTAGAAGCTGGGGAGACTGGGAAAGTCTTCCTGCAGAAAGTGAGAATTGATATGAATTTTGAAGGAAGCTTGGGAAACTAAGAGGTGGAGAAGCACCAAATAACATTGCCAAAAATGAAACAGATTATATTTCAAGACAGAGAAAAAGAGATGTTATTGATGTAGGAACTATCTCTGAATCAGCTGTCTGTGTATACCAAGACCACAAAGTTCTAAGAGCAAAGAACAAAATTACTAAAAATCAAGAAGACTGAGAAAAAACCCCAACAATCAAAATTGTGATGTACAACTTAAACCACTTAATTCTGAGGTATTTAAAATGGGAAACTGATAAAAGAAATGACATTGAAACCAATTATAATAATTTCATACCGAAGTGTAAATTCATTTCCACAACAAGAAAAGCAAAAGAGCCCCATGAGTATATTATTATTATTTGACTTATTTGCCAAGTAAAGAGAGGTGGTGACCAAAAACAATTCAAGTTTAGAATATAAACTCATGTGTAAAATCTTATGAAGGTTGATTATGAGTAGTAGTTTCTCATAAAGTAGAAAATCAGAAGAAGGTAAAACCAGCTCAAAGAAAGTTTAGCAAGAAATCTAATTAAGTAAAGTCATCTCTGGGATATTTAAGGATATAAATGGAAGGATAACATAGAGAGGAAAAAAATGGAAAAGATATGTAAAGATCATTATAACAATTTTCATAATCAAAGATATTATAATTAACACAAACCCTAACATTATAGTCCCAGATATGCACACATATGTTCATGCATGTGTGTATGTATGTGCATGTGTATATGTGTGTGTATGTGTGAGAGAGAGAGAGAGAGAGAGAGAGAGAGAGAGAGAGAGAGAACAAGAGGGAAAGCTGAAATATTACCAATGAGAAAAATACAGTAAAAGCAGCTGGATTAAACCAAAGTGATCTATGCTGGAGAAGACACAATTGTGAACATGTTGAAGAGTTGATAAGAAGGAGAAGATGCCAAAGGAATGGAAAATACTCAGACTTAACTAATACCAATAAAAGGAACTGAGAAAAATTCTCCTACTTATACAAAATTGTTATAAAAGTCAACAGTAATCAAGAATATTCCATTAGGAAAGAAAAAGGAGGCTTTTATAAGTAATAGTAATGGACTACATCTCTGCTATCTCACAATTGATTAAAAGATATTTAGAATAATCTTGTGTTCTCATTGTCACATTTCCATTGTGTTTACAATTACTGATTATGAAAAAAATTGGACATGTTAAAAAAATGCCACTCTAAGTGCCCCATCCATCCAACAAAATCACCCAAGATTTCTTGAAAGATGTAAGAATAGGAGGAAACGTTCAAGGTTTAAATAAGGTAGATGTACAATTGCCAAAGGTGTTTGCCACTGTGATAGAGGAGATCCATCAGTTGAAGGTTTCCCTGTGAATGGTGAGGTCTTCCAGATGTTCCTACTTGGAGACAACATTGTGCTTATGACATCAAGCCCCAGAACACCTCAGAGCCTCCTTGAAGAGATCAGTAATTAATAATTCAAAGTAGTTTGAACTCACTATCTACATGGGAAAAATCAAGTGGATGAAGAATTTTGATTGTGCATCTTACAGCATGCATTTAGATGGAGAAAAACCTACAGATTTTTATAGATCAAAATTTTATGTATGTATATATATGTGTGTGTATATATGAAACAGTATAGATGGACAATGAATTGGCTTGCATTTGGATCTAAAATTTATGATCTATCATTATATGTGTGTGCGTATGTAGATACACAGATACCTGAGACAGTACAGATGGACAATGAGTTGGGGTCCAGAGATGAGTAGGAAGTGAAAAGCAGGCTTGATTTCCCCTCAGGAAATTGCAAAATTCCTTTAAAGACCCTAAACTTCTCATGGAAACAAAGGTTTGTCTTTTGAACACCAATCTTCTTTCCTTTTTTGCAGTATGATAGAAAGAAAGGGGATTCAACAGCTTCCAAAGAATCAAAAATAAATGGATAGGTTCATGGTACATATGAGTAAGATTGCAACATGTAACCAAAGAGAAACTTGCAAGACCTAGGCTGAAGGCTGTCACTGGTGAAATGTATCCTAGTAAGAGAAGATGAGTGGTCATATGACAAGGGAGAAAGATGATTGGTGGACGGCCAGAGTGCTCTACTGGTGCCCTCAAAGTGTTAGGAGAAACCAAGGAAGGCCTTTGGCCTTCCCATGTATGCTCCCTGTGGTAAACTCATGGTAAGACATGAACAAGAGACTCACAGACATAGATGGATTTCAATTTGCATCTTTGAAGGGAATTCCTAGATTGATGATATCATCCAGCCACTTAAGAATATGATTTTAGCTAGGTGAAGGCAGTTCCATGCTGGGGATTACCTGTACCCTAAAATCTCAGGCCAAAAGCATCATTCCCTCCAACAAAAGAGATAATTCTTGACATGGAAACTCCCTTTACTGATGTAGATCAGCTATGTATCTTTGAGAGTAGCCTGTGAATATTATGAGGTCAAGTGACTTTCTCATGGTGACACAGCTGGTATGTGAAAGAGAGAGGACCCAGGTCTTCTTGACCTAGTAGGTGGAGGACCTCCAAGGCCCAAACTTTATCTCCTACAACCAGCTGGCTGCCTCTCTAGACAGTGAAAGAGATAAAACACACACACATACACACACACACACACAACACCTTTCTTTGTATGGCAAACCAACTTTTCATTCTCCTAAATGCCTTATGTGCCAGCTCTTTCTTTGCTAGATTGTTGATTGAAGAAAATGATATAGAAGGGAGAGATATCCTAGATAGCTGGGATCAAAGTGGGTATGTATGGAGAGAGGGGAGCCCATTCCTATCTGGTCTTGGTTATAAAGTCAAGTATTTTCTCAGAGTTCTCTTTCTTTCTTGTGGTCAAGTGAGGATATCTCAAACCGGACCTGTTGGGCTGACTCAGTGCACTTTCTGCAGTGCCCGTGAGAGACCCCAAGACAAATAAGGATCCTTGAATTTAGATCGTTTCATTAAAAAACAAAGCTAAAAAGCAAATGATCTTTCCATGATGTTCAGCTGTTAGCCTTCCCTATCTATTACCCCTGGTTTTAATTTTTCTATGTTCAATCTCTTTTTAAAATACAAATTTTAATACACACATATACCTGTGTATTAATATACATATGCACACACATATTTCCAAAGTGTATTCCACCCTATCCTTCAATCCCTGGTAACAATTTGTGCCTGAGGCTTTTCAGCATTTGCTTACCATGTATTTACCATATGCATATGATCTGTGAACCACATCATTTTCTTTGTGTGTTCTTTTTCTTATTCTCTCTGTCTCTCTTTCTCTCCCTCGCTTTCTCTCTCCTTCTCTTTCTCTCTCTTTCTTTTCTCTCTCTTTCTCCCCCTTCCTTTTTCTGTATCCATACACATCTTTGTGAACACAAATAGATGCCGACCTGTATCTTTGAAACTCTAAAATATTTCATTAGGACAAGGGGACAAAACTAACTTTCACCCATAAATAAATAAAATATAGATTTAATTAGTAAGGGGGCAAAACACACACAGAAAAACCACCTTCTGGAGAACAACATAGCGTAATTTGGAGCCACGTAACCGCGTCAAGGATATAGCGCCCTATTACCAGCTCATATTTATACTTCTTATATACGCTTTCCTAGCCAACACTGCGAAGCCCGATGCAGTAATTAGCATCTTTCTACAGCAAATTGTCATGTTCCACCCAGGCTAATGAAGGAGGGGAAGATGTACCTGCTGGAAACTGTTGCTTAGACAAAAAAAAAAAAGGAAGAAGAAAAGGAGGAAAAAAGGGAAAAATACCTAACCCTGAGCAGTGCCTCCTAGAATATGATTTCTTCCTTTGAAGAATGCCTCTACCATTACCTGCGGTAGGCCAGCAACACTCACATGCTATTTTGTTGATTACACTGCCCTGAGAGACTGCACATTTAAATCCCATTTGTGGCAAAAGGGCCAACCCAGGGATTCAAAGCTAGAGGCTCCTGGGATTCCAGTCTCCCAGCTCCTGCTCCAGTGGAAGCCCCTAAGGACACTGGTAGCATTGTCAACCTTGGAGAAAGGCAGAGATGGGTCAAGGGAGACTGAGAGCCCACACTGGATGAAAATATATTTACAAAAATCAATACAGTTTTTTATTCCCACTCCCTTCCTCTATTTCCCTTCACAGAGAGATGAAGAGGATGGTCCTAGGTTGATATTTGACGAATCGGTTCTATTCAGAAGAGTGCTATCATTTTAATGTCCTTTTGGAAAACGCACCCACAGTGTCTGGATTCCCATTAATGCAAAGTTCAGATAAAGCTGATGAAAAGCAGCTGCCATCTTGATAGTTGCCATGGCAGATGGCATCAGCCTTTATGCCTTTATCAGTATTAGTATCAGAGCACACTCTGTGTTCCAAGCTGAGATAAAAATCAGTGAAGCTGTACCTGGAAAGGCAGAGAAGGGCTACCCACTGCAGGGCTCCCCCCGTGTGGAATCTTGGCTGTGCAGACCCTGTGACTGGAGATTCTCTGAGACAACACATTCTTGGGATGCATCACTTCAGTGGGGGTTATGGTACTGGGCAAGCCTCACAGCGGAGAGGGCTTTCCTACAGAACTGCTCCCTTCTCCACCCCTTCTACAAATCTCCAGTTTACTCCCAGGAATGTCTCACAAAGCACACTGCTCAGCCTGGCCAGTCAGTGTGCTGTGTGTGTGTGTGTGTGTGTGTGTGTGTGTGTGTGTGCATGCCACTGCTAGTTGCCTTTGATGAACCTGCAGACATTCTCCCACTGGGACTCCAGGGTGCATCCAAGGGGATGAGGAGGGCTCCCCACACACCAAGGGCATCGATCATAGCTTAGCCTGGTGCTCAGTCAGGGCAGCTGCAGATGCCACACATGCAGACTTTTTAGTGGTTTATGGAGTTTATATTATGAAGCCTGCTTCCAGCCTTCTACTCTCTCTCCCTTTCTCCCTCTCTCTTCTTCTCTGTCTCTCTCCTCTCTCTTCCCTCTTCCTTCTTTTTCTCTCTTCTCCCTGCTCTCCTTCCTCTCTTCTCCCTTTTCTCTTCCCCCTTCTTTCTTTCTCCTTCCTCTCTCTCTCTCTTCCCCTCTCTCCTTCTCTCCTCTACCCCATCCCCACGCCTTAGCCCAAGGGTGCTGGCAGATAGCAACCATACATGCTGGTGCCACAGCCATCCCAACCATCATTCCTGGCCCCTGTCCAAGTGGTCTCGGCAGCCTGCACGATGGCCAACAGCCCCCCACCCCTCCTCCAATCTACATTGTGACAAGTGCCCCATAGAATGTGATTTCCCAATATTCATCCTTTTCCGCCAGCTCTTTATTGCAGGTTTCAAAACATATTGACAACTCTCCCCCTCCTCTCGCTCCCCCCCCTTTTAGTTAAGCATATAGTTATTTTTGGTAACATTGTTGCTTGATAAATAGAGGGGTTGTTAGATCTCGAGCTATTATGCAAGTGTTAGCGACACAGGCTGCTGAAACCACTTGGCTGTTGCTTCAGTGGGGATGGAGATAATAACAAAGGGGAGGAGGCCATGGGAGTTATTTAAATTAAGTGCATGTATATGTATCTATATGACATTAATAATGAGGGTGGAGAGCCACTGGAGTTGGCTTTCCTCTGGCATCCAGATACTTAGGAGAGCATTTTATGAAAAAGGGAATCATTTCCCTTGTTCATCCCCCCCAACCCCCAGGGTAGCAGATTTACAGGGGTTTCCCTTCCATGCCTCCCTCCTCGCCACCTCTCCGCTCCACTCCAAAAGTGATCGGCTCTGTCCACATCTCCCAAAGCCGCTGGCCCGGTCACCTGCCTTATTCATTTCCTTCACTCAATGCTTGAAGCAACTGCAGTCCCAATCCCAGTGATGAATTAGGGCCCAAGGGAGCTCTGGGTTGACCTTCACCCTGTGGGGGTATCTCGTACTGTTGCTGGGTCTCTCAGCAGATCTCTTAATTTGAGTTTAAGAAGATGAGTTTAATGGGGAAAGACTTGATGTGGATCCATGGAACATGGCCTTTTGGTTACTTTGGCTTGCAGATTTCCCATATTAAAAATGATAGAACTGGAGATGTTAAGCATGGAGAAGGGAAGACTGGGGGATGGCAGGATAGTTTTCTTTAAGTAATATAAAAATCTATATTCATGTGCAGACTATGGTATCATGCCAGTTCAGCCTCTGAGAGTTCCTGAAGCTCTTTGTTACTCTTTTAAACCCAAGTAACTAGTAAACTAAGGGCAGCTAGGTGGCAAATTGGACATAGTAATGGGCCCGAAGTCAGGAAGGTTCATATTCCTGAGTTCAATCCAACTTCAGACATGTGCTAGCTGTGTGATCCTGGGCAAATCACTTAGCCCCGTTGGCCTCAGTTTCCTCATCTATCAAATGAGCTGGAGAAAGACATGGCAAACCACTCTAGCATCTTTGCCAAGAAAACCCCAAATGGGATCATGAAGAGTTGGAAATGACTGAAAAAGGCCTGAACCACACCACCACCACCACCACCATCACCACCACCACCATCACCACCACCACCACCACCATCACCACCACCACCACCACCATCACCACCATCACCACCACCACCACCACCACCATCACCACCATCACCACCACCACCACCACCATCACCACCACCACCATCACCACCACCACCACCACCATCACCACCATCACCACCACCACCACCACCACCATCACCACCATCACCACCACCACCATCACCACCACCGCCACCATCATCATCACCACCACCACCACCACCACCATCACCACCACCACCACCATCACCACCACCACCACCATCACCACCACCACCACCACCACCACCACCGCCACCACCACCACCACCACCATCATCACCACCGCCACCACCACCATCATCACCACCATCACCACCACCACCACCACCACCATCACCACCACCACCACCACCACCACCACCACCACCACCACCACCATCACCACCACCACCACCATCACCACCATCACCACCACCACCATCACCACCACCACCACCATCACCACCACCACCACCACCATCACCACCACCACCACCATCACCATCACCACCACCACCACCACCACCACCATCATCACCACCATCACCACCACCACCACCATCATCACCACCACCACCACCACCACCACCATCACCACCACCACCACCATCATCACCACCACCACCACCACCACCACCGCCACCACCGCCACCACCACCATCATCACCGCCATCACCACCATCACCACCACCACCACCATCATCACCACCATCACCACCATCACCACCACCACCACCACCACCACCACCACCATCACCACCACCACCACCATCATCACCACCATCACCATCACCACCACCACCACCACCACCACCACCACCACCATCACCACCACCACCACCACCATCACCACCATCACCACCATCACCACCACCACCACCATCATCACCACCATCACCACCATCACCACCACCACCACCACCACCATCACCATCACCACCACCACCACCACCACCACCACCACCACCACCATCAGTACCACCATTCCAGAACTAGGAAGCCATGTTAACATACAAGGCCTTAATAATTGAGTCAATCAATTCTCAAAGATGATTTCAGTGCCTTGTAAGTAAAGAACTAGTATAAGTTAAAAGAACTAACCTAGCCCATATAGGGAGTGGGATGAGATGTTGCTAGATAATTCTCCTATTATACCAAGGTTGGCAAGATGTTGAATCATTAGAAAGAAAAAAGTACAGGTCATCCCACATGGCACCTGAAAAGAAATGTTCTGTCATTTCCTATTTATATACATTTTGGTCCCCAAATCACACAAGTTTGGGGAACTAGCATTAAAGTCATTAGCCTTTGATTTCAATACAACCTTTGAATCATTTTCAAGGGATTATAGAGAAGAAAGAGGCATGGGATTGGAAAGGAAGGGAGGATAGTAAAGGACTGTCATTTGAGATACCATGTGGTGGAGGGCAGGGATACTAAACCCTTTTTATTTTTTGCCATAAACTCCTTGTGCAGTCTTGTGAAGCCAATGGGCCCTTTCCCAAATAATGTCTTTAAATACATAAAATTAAATAGATAGAATTACAAAGGAAACCAATTATATTGAAACAGATCTCAAAATATTTTTATTAAAAGTTCACAGATTCTCTAGAAGAACTTCTGGTGAAGGGGAAAGAATATTGTACTTCTAGTCAAAAGGATTTGGATTTTAATCCTTTCTCTGACACTTCATAGCCGTGTGACCATAGGCAAGTCATTTAACCTCTCTTTGATTCAGTTTCCTCTTCTATAAAATGAGGATAGTAAATAGCACCTCTCTCATAGGACTGTCATGATCAAATTTATATATATATATATATAATATATATATATATATACATGTACACACATACACACATACACATATATACATATGCACATATATGGCAATTTGTAAATCTTAAAGTGTTTATCAATGTGAATTATTAATATGGTTATTACTGTAGTGATTATTTACAAACAAAAATCTGAGAGTCTAAAGGTTTCTCACGATGACCTATAACTTAACTTCAATGTGTTCTCTAGGCATAAAAACAATCCCCAGTTTCAGACCTTGGTGAGAGCTCCCCATCTAAGAGTTCTGAGTTTCCATGTAAGTAGCTCAAGGAGGAAGATCCAGTGACAGATGTGGCAGTTTACTCTGCACTGCCATGAATTTCCCGTGTGACTTTATGCCCAGGCCATCACTTCGTAGGGACTCTGTTTATTGTTGTGTGACACAGGGGCCAGCAGCATTGCTCTTCCAAGAAGTCCAGTGCAGATGAATTAGGGAGAACTGTGAACTGGGTCATTACCCTTGTGAGGCTTAGAAAACCTCAGTACTGAGCAAACACTGAAGTGAGTCTGCACCTGCAGAGTGCTGGGGTAAGTGCCTTTTCTGAGGCCAAATTTGGAAAATATGACCTCTTGACTATAGCATTTAACTAATTAAAAAAGCTATTGAGTCATTGAATTGTTTTTTTCCTCTTCCTAAAGCAAGTAAACAAAAGGTCTGAAGGGCTGTAATAGAAAGAGACCCCAGCTGTAGACGTCTTGATTGGCTGTTTCAATGATTGTATTTCCTATCGAGACTGCAAAGTGCTTTCAAGGTTACCTTGGTCAAAGAGACGAGCAAAGTCTTATAGTCATGATAATAGTTGGTATTTATATCATGCATTAAAGGTTTATAAAATGATTTACAGACCTTATCGCATGTGATCATAGAATCAAGAGCTCTCCAGGATTCAGATCCTACCTCCAATGGGAACCCTTTCATCTTTCCCTCAGTGGTTGGCATTTCTTCTACATCCTCTAGAATAACTTAGTATTTACTTTGTATATAGACTTATCTGTGGCCATGCATCTCCCTCTCTCTCCCTCCCCTAGAAGGTAAGAGAGGGTATGTTCCTTTTTTTGTCTTACCCCCACCATCTAGCAGTGTGTTGATGTAGCTGGTGATTGATAAATGCTTATTAATCTGCACTGAGATCTCGCAAGAACCCTGAGAGGCAGATATGTCAGTTTTTTTAATCTCCGTTTTACAGATGAGGAAACTGAAGCCTGAAGGAATTAAGTGAATTACATTTGATCACAGAGCTAGTAAATGTCAGAAGTGAGAACCCAGTTCTTGATTCAAGATCTATCACTCTATGGCCATGATGATCTGCCCTGGTACCCCAAGCAATTATCAAACACCTGTTATGTGCCAAACACCAAGTAGGCGGTGGGCACAAAACCAAAAATGTAATAGTCCCTTTCCTCAAGGAACTTTTTTCTTCATATTGCTTATGGTATATGAATGTTTTGAATTATTGCTGTGCCATGAGAGATGATGACTATAATGTATTCAAAGAAATATGGGAAGACTTATATGAACTGATGCAGAGTGAAAAAGTTTTTGTGGTACTGGAGAGATTATATGAGGAGTATAGGCACAGGAACAAGATAAGGACTGAACTCAAGATTTAGAGAATAAATTCAAAGAAGTTTTGGGTAAAAGGCCATGAATAGCTGGGTTGGAGTTAGAGAGCATAATGAAGAACTTTGTATAGAAGGTGGCACTGAAGTGAGTCTCAAAGGAGAAGAGGGATTTTAAGAGGTGAGGGAGTAAGGTACATTCCAAGGTGGCCAGTTCCAAGACACAGAGATGAGACAGAGAGTAAAGTATGTGAGAAATAGCAGGAAGGCCAGTTTGGCTGGACCACAGATGGTGGGAAGGGGAGTAATATACATTGAGGGTGGAAAGATAAGTTGGGACTAGGTCATGAAGGGCTTGGGCTTTCAATATCAAGGAACAGGGTTTACAAATAGTGCCGTTAGTAATAGAGAGCCAATGGAGTTTATTGAGTGGGGTGGTGGGGGACGACATGGTTAGATCAGTGCTTAAGGAAAATCAATTTGGTAGTGTGTGGAGGATGGAATAGAGGGAGGGGAGATTTGAGGTGGGGCAATCAATTAGGAAGCTGTTGCAATGGTCCAGGTGAGAGGTGATAAAGGCTTGGACTAAGGTGGTGGCTGTGTGGGTAGCAAGATAATAAGATTTGGCAACTAATTGGCTACGTAGGGTGAGATAGAGTGAGGAATTGAGGACAGTGCCAAGGTTGCAAACCCTGGAGACCCGAGGGATAGTAGTGCCCTCAACCAACAAAAGGGAAATATGGATGAGAGGGTGGACTTAGGGGGAAAGACAAGGAGTTTTGTTTTGGATGTGTCAAGTTTGAGATTTCTATGGTATATCTCTGAAGTATGCACCAGAGTGTTGGAGGTCCAGGAGAGAGACTAAGATTGGATAAATCAATCTGAGTCATCTGTACAGAGATAATAAGGAAACCTGCGAGTCCTGATGAGGTCACCAAGTGAGAGAATATAAAAAGAAAAGTGCCTTTGAGTATATTCAGAGGTAATGAGTATGATGATGAGCCAGCAAAGGATATTGAGAAGGAGCAGTCAGGCAGCTACTTGGAGAACCAGGAGAGACTACTGTCCCCAAAACCCTGAAAAGAAAGTGTAGCCAAGGGAAAAGGGTTGTTGACCATGCCAAAAGTTGCAGAGAGGTCACAAAGAATGGTTGTGGATTCAGAAAAAAAAATGCATCAGAAGAAGAAACGGAAGCTCAGAGTGGTCACCCAGTTAATGATTGTCAGGCTAGGTCTCTCTTTCCTCTATGGCCAGTACTATTTCCACTCTAACACACTGCCTGTTATACTATTTGTGTCTGATCATAGCCATTTCTAAGGTTGGGATGGGGGAGGGAAGAAAAAAGAAGAAATTTGTGTGATAACTTTATTACATATTCAAAAAGAATGACAAGTTGTACATAATAAATTTGCAGTTTCATGTGTAACCATCTTTTTATTATACTATGTTATGGAAATGCTTGTTTTATTCTATAGATTAAAAAAATTA
The DNA here is from genome assembly GCF_028372415.1 of Notamacropus eugenii. NCBI lineage: Eukaryota > Metazoa > Chordata > Mammalia > Diprotodontia > Macropodidae > Notamacropus > Notamacropus eugenii. Next base: position 35,980,732 of record NC_092874.1, on the reverse strand, counting down.
AAAATAGATTCAAGGATGGATTAAAAGTCTATTACACCTAGCTTGGTATGGTGAAAAAAAATACTGGAAGGAAGGTCGGGAGACTTAGATTCTTAGCACTTACTAGTCACATGACAGTGAAGAAGTCATTTATTCCTTCATTCAAGAACAATTTATTAAGTACCTACTACGTGTCAGGTACTGTGCTAGGTGCTGAGGAGTCCAAAACAAAAACAAATGGGTCCCTGTGCGCAGGGGTCATACATTCTATCAGAAGGACACAACACATTTACTGGTCCATTCATAGAAATGATAATCTAAGTAATTTTGGTGGGGAGAGACTGTGATGAAAGGAGATCAGGGTGGGTTCCCCCATAGGAAGTAACGCCTGAGCTGATCTCTGAATGAAGCTAGGGATTTTGAAAACCCAGCTCAGGAAGGAGAGCATGCCGAGGATGGGGGGGTGGGAGAATGGGGGTTGGGGGTGGGGAGGTGGGAGGGCAGGCAGCCTGTGCAATCTGTGAGTCTCGATTTACTTATCAGCAAAGTGGAAGATGGAGCAAAGGTTGGATTAATGGTCTTTCCAGTTCTAACAGTCTCTGATTCTAAGACAAATCATCATAGTGGGTATATATTATTGTGTAGCGAAGCTCCCTCACTGGGGCACCAAAGGATCATTATACAAGTGGAGTTTTAGCTCAGAGTTATAGCAAGGCTCTACTGTAAATGTTTAGTTAGAAAAATAAATAAGACTTGACACCTACTCTGAATTAGGACCCTTTCTGGAAGCAAGAAAATGTGCCCTTGATTCCGTGTTTCATTTGTCTGAATTTGCTCCAGGTTTTTCTTTCTGGTTATAAGGAGAAGAAAAGGCATCAAGGAATGCCCAGAAACTCTCCTCCCTAAAAAGCGTAACCCCATTGAGTAACCAACTGGCATCCTAGAACAGCTTTAATTTTATATTTGCTCTCTTTCTGGACCAAAAAGAAGTGGACAATTTTCAGAATTTGTAGGATATTATAGATTAAAGAGAATTTCATCTAATATCTTTATTTTACTGATGAGGAAACTGAGGCATTGAGAGGTGAGGTGATGTGCATGAGATCACACAGTGTATTAGTGAGAGATCTAGGAAAGAACACCATTTTTCTGGCTATCTATCTGTTAATCTGTCCAAGAAAAGGAAATAGAGTACAAGTCAAAGAATGCTGCATTTGGAGGCATGGACCCTAGACTCAAGACCTCCTTCCACCTCTTATGACATTGGTAAATCACTTTGTGACTCAGTTTCCTCATGTGTAAAATGAGGGGATTAGACTAGATGTACTGTGAGGGCAGCCAGATGGCACAGTAGGTAGACTGGTGAGCTTGGAGTTTGAAAGACCTGAATTCAAGTCCTGATCCAGACACTTACTAGCTGGATGACTCTGGGCAAATCATTTCACCCTTCTCAGCCTCAGTCTTCTCATCTCTAAATGGTACAACAGCACCTAATTTGTGGGGCTATTGAGAAGCTCAAATTAAATAAGATGTGTGAAATGATTTATAAACCGCAAAGTTCCAGATAAATATTAGCTACTATTTTAATTATATTATTATTGGATGGTGTTTTAGGACACTTCTAGCTCTAAATCTGATTTGAACCCACCCTTGAGATTCATGGGAAATAAATGGTTTATAGTAGAAAGATCACTGGATTTAGAACTAGGAAGTGCCTTCAATATCTCGTTATTTTACACAAGGAACCAACGTCTGGAGAGGTCAAACACTTTTCCCACTGTCTGATAAATCATAAATAGCAGAGCCAGGGTTTGAAATCAGGTCCTCTGACTCCCAATTCAATGCCCTTTGCACACCACCACACTGCCTCCTATTTTACTTCTCCTTATTTTTGGTCCCTCAATATTTTCTAAGCATCTTCTATGAGATTCTATCCATCACTAATATAGATTATCACTAAAACTGTTCTGTTTCACCTGTTTATAACATGAAGCCTGTTAACAAATTTGGAAGAACCACATTTGCAGTCTAGTTCTCCCCATCTGGGTTGTCCTAATGCTTCCAACCAGACTTGTGTTCCAAATTAAATGCAGTAGCTTTCCTAATGGAAGACATAGTGTGCTTCCATTAAAATAATACTGGCTACGCTTGGGTTTGGAATTTATGTACATATTTATGGACTGATCTGTCTATTGATGGATCCCATTGATGGCCATTCTGCTGTAAAGTGAATGCACGTCTGGCGCCATGAAATGGTCTATTGTGTTGGCACTCTGCCATTGTTAGTGCACCCACTCTGCTGGGCTGCACACTCCCCCTCCTTTCTTCTCCTGCCCCAGACACTCATTGTCCATGGGAAGTTCCTCAGGTCAAATTTTCACTCCAGACATTTGAAGATAGATCCAATGAGTATGATGTGCCCCGAAGTGCCCTTACCAAATTTTTGTATCTTTTAATGGGAAGCCCTGTAGCTTGGCACACAGAGTTAGCTACAGAAGATTATTTTCAGTGGACATCTTTCATTCATGAGCTGTGGCTAGACCAGAGAAGTTATGCTGACATCCTAACGGATTTGGTGTTATCTGTCCCATTTTTGGAGTGCTTTATTATTAGGAATCTCACCTTGATCATTTCCTTCATTGGTATGTGAAGATTTAGGTTAATATTTGTTATAGACTCATAAAATCTTAGCCTTAGAAGGCACCATTGTAATCGTCTAGTGTAATATCTTGCATATTTTAGATTTGGAAATTAAGGCTCAGTGACTTCCCAAAGGTCATATAGTTAATGAGAGATAACATCTCCGGGATGAGCTGAAGTAAACAAAAGAAGAGCCATGAGATTTTGTTGATGTCAGATAAACATTTAGAAAAGGAATATGAACTAGCACTTGGAGGAAATGACCTCTCCTTTTTCACCTAGTTTTTCTTCTGATCCCTAGTTTCATCTGAATCCCAATCAAAGGAAGGCCTTGATAGGAAGGTTTACTTTGCTATACTACAGGCTGCCATAGTTTGTTTGTTTGTTTGTTTTTTTTAAAGCAGAAGCCTAGAAATGGTTTTTGGGGCCACAGGGCACTGATTGGATATATAATAGGAATTACAAGGATTTCCCAAGCCTAAAACAAATAGTTGTCTGGGACCACGAATTTTGAATCAGGACCAGATAGCAGGAAGTTTAAATAATAGAATTAATCTTAGCCTGGGGCATTCTTCTGCCTTTTTGGTTTTTGCCTGTCTTGACTGTGGTGGCTTACAATAAAAGAAGCCATAGCTTTCCATGTCAAAGAGAGGCTTCCTAGCCATTGCATCCCAATAGAAGGTAGTAGAAAACAGAGAAGTAGCTGGTCTTGAAGACTCTAAATAGCAGAAACCCAGTAGATTGCGGCATAGGACAGTTCAGTGACCACCAGACCAGTTGAGATACCCAGTACAGAATCAATGCATCCAATAGAGAGAAAACACCCTGGAGACAGTACAAAAAAAATGATACCCAGCAGCAGCAAAGAACACCATTTTGACATTGCCAGAGGATACCAGTAGTATTGTAGCATGAGAAGTATGACCTTGTCCAGGCACCATGTCCCACGACCACATAGATTTCTCATGTGTGTATATGTTCTTGCCACACAGGTTTATGCCTTTCCATGCATATTACCTAGTTACATAATGTTCGGTATATGTGTCTTTTCTTGTCACACATATGCCTTTCCATTGTCATAGTGGGAACTTGCCCCTTTTGTGTTGTGATGATTTCCCTTTGTTTTAAAGTAATGCGTCCTGTGGCTAGTAGCTAAAAGTGAGCATGCCTGTAGGGGCTAGCTACTGGGTTATCATTTTGAGTGTATGCTAACCCACAGAGTATCTCAAATTTTGGTTATTTTCTCTTAGGGCCCCTATGCGGGGGGGAGGGAACCCAGGTGCCTCACTGATATGTAATAGAGCCATGTTTTCTGATTCCCAGTATAGCATCTTTCTACTGCATAATATGATGAGGGTTCCAATTCACAGTCAGAGATAGATCAGATAGAATTTGGAAAACCAAAGCAACATTTTGGACTGGGGAAAGCTACAGCAGCACTGGGAAAACTTTAGGGAGCTGTAGTGGACAAGGTCTGGGGAATGGTGGATTATGTTCTCCATTCCTCTGAATAATTGAGAATTCGTCGTATTGATGTAAAGCTTCCTTTCAAATAGTTCCCATGTCCTTTGTCTTCATGTAGTCCATAGAAGTCAAATCTAGGACCTATCTTATCTTCATTTTTTAGGTAGAGAAACTGAGGCATAGAAATTTGGGTGGTGTGGCAAAAAACTGAGATGCATGGTGGCAAAAACAGTGATAATTTTAGGCATAGGATATTCTCTTTGTCCTGATTCAGAGGATTTTAGTTCTTACTGCAGCAGAGGTCAGCAGAAAAAGCCCAGTCCAAGTAAAACTTATGACCAAAGGGTTTTTGCATTGTGGTATAGTGGAAAGGACAGTGGTTTGGAGTGAGGAAGCCTGAGCTAGCATCTTGGCTTGGTTACTGGGTAATCTTAGGGAAGTCACTTATCTTCTCCATCTTGGTTTCTTTATTTGAAAATTGAAGGGGTTTATTAAATGATATCTTAAAGTCCCTTCTTGGTTCTCAATCCCATGGTTCTCTATGCAGGTAAAAGGAACAAGAAACAAGAGTCTAAGTCTCCTGGACTTAATCTCTGATTCTCTGCTTATGGAATGACCATCTCAAAAGCACCAGTTATTTCCCTGTTCTCAGATCTTCCATAAGACAGAGTCCAAAGATGCTACGTTGAGGCACTCATTGTTATTGTTTGCTCATTACTTCAAATGAATTAATCTTGCAGCCCCAATGAGGCTGTGAGCTCCTGGAACCATGGAACTATGTCTTCTATTGTTTTTTCTCAATCAATAAATAAGCATTCATGAAGAGCTCACTATGTGCTAGACACTGTACTTGTTGTTGGTCAGTTGTGTCCTACTCCTTCTCCTTGTGACTCCATTTGGGGTTTTCTTGGCAAATATACTGGAATGATTTGCTGTTTCTTGCTTCAGCAGACACTGTACCAAACTTTAAGAAAAAGTGTAAACAGTCCCTGTCCTCAAGGAGCTTACATTTCAGTGGGCAGAGATGATATGCACTTGACGGGGACCTACACGTGTGGGATGGGTACATGTATCTATGGAGTTTATGCAGAATCGCACAGATCTGTTTAGATGTGATTGCCAGGAAAGCATGTGCAGTTGTTTCTAGAGTCTGTTCTGCCCACCCTTTTCCAAGGGAGACTTTAATTCCTGCCATGAGAGAAGCAGAGATGGGGTTATGAAGTTCTCTGCAGAGAGGGGATACTAAGCTAGAATTTTATCTATCTGTCTCTCTAGTCTAGGGGAAATCCTTTTTAGGTTCAGACTATGCTCCTGATCACTATCCTTTTAATGGGGAAGCTACGCATTATTTCCAAGCTACATATTGACACTCTGACCCCTAAGTGCCAGTTATACAAGTATACATGGTGAAAAGCCAAATAAATACAAGCATTTATCTTATCTAATAACATGAGAAATCAGAAAAGTTATACAGATTAGGATATACACAGAGTGACTGAGCTGTCTCATTGGGGGTAAGATGCTTTAGCTCAACCAAGAGAAAATCCGCAATCTCAGCTACTGGAAAACTCCCCTAAGTCTAAGCCAGGGATAGAGGCATGATTAAGGGGCCAGTTCTTGTACATGTTGGTTTTATCCTGGAGACTTGCTCTCCTTTCAGGAACCTCTCCCTAAAGAGAAACTGAAATGTATCTTCTCCCAAAGCTAGAAGCTAGAAGAATAAAGATCTGTCCTCTCCCAGGCTTTTTGTTTTTTTAACCAACTCTATCCCACAAGAAGACAAGAAGAAATCATTCCTCACCATTATGGAGAGTCTTACACAAATGAGCTTGAGCCTCAGGTTACACATGATACATACAAGTAGATACAGTATGCTCAGAGGAGAAAGCACTAACCACTAGGGAACCAGGAACAGCCTCCTGCAGAAGGGGGTACTTGAGCCAGAAATCCTGTAGCCAGCTGCCTACAATTAAACCTATAGTAGGAACTCAGTCAATATTTATACATTGATTAAAAAAAATAAAGCACTGGATTTGAGACAAAAGACCAAGATCTCAAGCCCAGCATTGCTACTTACCATCTGTGGGACATTGGGTGAATCACTGTCTATGTAAAATTAGTGTATTAGACTGGATGACCTCCATGTTCCTGTCAGCCCTAAATCTCTATTTCAGTGATTGATATTATTTTATTCCCCTAGAGACGGGTTTTCCACTTTCTCTGGGTCAAAGATTCTTCCAAATTACTGACTTTTCTCAGTAACTCCCAAGAAAAATGACTTTTTGCCTACACTCACCTCTCATCATGGAGAAACTCCCAAAGTAGGATGTATGCCTTGTGTAAGGTATGGTTGCAATCAGGAAGACCTGAGTTCAAATTCTGCCTTAGGACTTCCTGTCCAGGGCAAGTCTTTCAACATCTTTAAATCTCAGGACCTCCTCTGTAAAATGAGGATAATAATGCTCCCTACTTCCCAGGGATGTCACGAGGATCAAATGAGAAAAATATGCATTATGTACTTTGGAAACCTTAAACACTATGCAAATATTATGACTATTATTAGTGCTTTTTACAAAGTGGTCACATCATATTCATTGCTCTGGAAATGAGGATGTGTTCTCTCATCTGATGGCATCTTGTCCACGCATGCACAATCATTACTTTGCAGAAGGATTTCCAAGCCAATCTAGACACACTTCTGTGAGTGGCATACTGCACCCAGATCAATTTGCCAGGTAATACTTCTTTCTGGATTCTCCTTCTCCTGAATCTCTGGCTTTGCCTATCCTGTTCTATTAAACTTAGTGGTATTTTTAGAACTAGAACATGTCCTTTCACAGCTAGGCTTTGCATTTTGGGGATGGGGGAGGTTACCTGAGAGATAGCACTGTTTATGGTGCTATTCTGGAGGTCAAGTTCCTTGATAGACTCTCTAAATGATCCCACGATCCTATACTGACTTGTTTAGAAATGACCCAGTGAAGATCCACTACAGATCAATTGGGTTCTAATGGATCATAGATTGCCTAGATCCCAAAATAAGAAACACTTTCTATCTTATGGGACCTCAGCCACTTCTGGGAACTTTCCTAGGCAGGGAACAAGTGGATAGCCTTCATTTGGGCAGTGGGGATATGCCCAACATTGTGCCACATATGAAGCTAAGGTAATTGAGGCTCTGTTCTCCTTTTATCTCCGCCTATGAATTTCTCTTTTCAGTTTCCTCTGTCACTTGTTGCCCCATACCTTCAATGATTTCCAGTTCTGGATTAAGTCCCTGGCAGGGCTGGGGTTGCTCCCCACTCCTTCCTGCTCCCCTAAGGGGTATGTGTGTGTGTGTCTTTTAAACTTCCTGGATGTGACTCATGTCCCCCTCTGGCTCAGAGATCTCATAGTTCAATTCACCCTTGGGGCTGGAAAGGAACTCTTTTTCCAGTGAATTTACAGATCCCAGGTTTCCAATTGTGAAACTCTTATTACACATAAAATGAGGATAATGATACATACAATGCTTATGTCACAAGGTTGTTGTCAGGATCAAATAAGGTAACAATATATTTATGAAGAGCTTTGCAAACTTTAAAGCACTTCTAAATGGTCTATCATCATCATCTCATTGTTATCATTACCTTCCTATGTTCTGGTCATGTACTTGTACTTCAGTAACTGGCCTTTGTCTTACCCACTTCTAACCCCTTTACTCTGCCCACCCCCCATCTTCTTAAATTTATTCATCCATTCAATGAGCATTTATTAAGCACTTACTATATGCCAGATACTTTACTAGTCACTAAGGATACAAAAAAGAAAAATTAAAAAAGAATATGATGTAGCATAGTGTAAGGGAGTATGGGCATCTAGGTGGTACAGTAGACAGAGAGCTGGGCCTCTGGTCAGGAAGACTCATCTTCCCCAGTTCAAATGTAGCCTCAGACACCTACTAGTTGTGTGACCCTGGGCAAATCAGCTTCCTCATCTATAAAGTGGACTGGAGAAAGAAATGGCCAACCACTCCAGTATCTTTGCAAGAGAACCCCTGGTAGGGTCATGAAGAGTTGGACATGACTGAAAACAGCTGAACAACAATAACAAACTAGAATAAAGAGCCCTGGCTCTAGAATCCAAGGATCTACATTCAAAACTTCCGTACTCC